>NC_139972.1:13127430-13149930 GCF_963993115.1 Abramis brama
GGGGAGAAGGGGTAGAGCTGCAGCGTGCCGTTGGCGTGAACGTGGCGGATGTGTGGCACGTCGTAGATGTCGTCGCCAGTGGCCAGGTACCAGCGGAGGACGGCATGGGGGGCGCCACCCGCAGGACAGGGCAGGGACACCCCCACTGAGCTGGAGAAGGTCACTCTCTGCAGGGAAGCATTCACAAAGTACAGCCGCGTCGAGACCACATCCTCGCTGTGCACTGGAAGAGAGACAACATGGTCAGTCACAAAGTGACCATAGAGTTTTATTCAGCAAATCAACACCTGGACAGGTTAAGGGGCCAACTCATACTTGTTCCTTTGGGTTACTGCACTTTGAAATGAGCAGCACATCATAAAATAAGCTCTGTGCGTCCTTCTGGCAAACTTCCACCTCACAATCACATCTGGTAAAGTGCATGCCCTGCCGTCCTCTGATTGGATTATCCCAGAGGCGTTCCCATTGGGTCAGCACAACTCGATTCAAATTTAGAAATCAATCAATGGATTGAGAAGATGATGTAACCAAAAATTGTCCTTTATCTGATAATTTGTCTGTCATTTTCCAAGTGCACAATGCTAAGCTAAGGCTTGCTTTGCCTGTACAACAACATATAACTACTGTACCATAGTGTGACACACTGTTAGAGAAACTAACTACTGTAGCTAGTCAATTGACGTCGCGCAGATGGTGGAGTACCAACTTATGCTAATTAATCGGTTTGAGATCAATTAATGTCAGATTATTGCCAGTAAAAAAAAAAAAAAAAGGCATTTAAAGACTACTTCACTATTTTTGTCCTTCGTCAATCACGGGTTTCCTCTTGCGTCATATTCCGGGGTTCCCTGGGTGTCTGGTGCACATTCGCATATGCACAATCTTGAAAATTAACTTTGGTTTTGTTTTGTTTTTGCATTATTTTCCTGTTATCTCTGTAAAGCTGCTTTGAAACAATCTGTATTGTAAAAAGCGCTATATAAATAAATGTGACTTGACTTGACTTGGTTAGTGCTGGGCAACGATTAATCGCATTCAAACTAAAAGTTTGTGTTTACATAATATATGTGTGTGTGTACTGTATATAATCATTTTGTATATATAAATACACATATGCATGTATATATTTAAGAAAAATGTGTCATTTATATATAAAATATATATAATTATGTATTAATATATATATACAGTATATACATGCACATTTTTCTTAAATATATACATGTGTCAAAATATTGTGTATTTATATAAACAAAATAATTATACACAGTACATACACATATATTATGTAAACACAAACTTTTATTTTGGATGCGATTAATCGCGATTAATCGTTGCCCAGCACTATGAAGGAGATAAATGTACTACATGTAAGCTTGGTTATTTTGATCAAGAGCACAACAATCTATATGTTCACGTCGTACTAACAAAAAACTATGCTTCTAACTACAGGTCAAAAACTGTAGTTCCAACCAAACAACTTGCGAATGTTTGGTGGAACTATGGTTTCGGGAAGCACCAAATCATTGCTAACGACAGAACTTGTGACCATAGTTGGCTAACGCCTTTTGGAAAACACACCCCAGATACTTTAGCATCAATAGAAAGTGTTCATTTAAATTGACTCATTGTAAAACTGAAAAAGCTGCAATTTTCACAGAAGCAAACGCAGATGTAAATGAACAAAGCAAGATGCAGGCATCAGCAAGCCTTCCAAACAAAAACCGACTTTGTCCACAGCAATAGTGGATCTTTACTCTCCAATCACATCTTTTTATAGTATATGTGTTCTTGGCAGATGCTTCCTTACCAAAGGAACCTTACTTATCCAACCTTAACCCAAATGACAGTGATAACAAGCAGTCGTAGGGCAGGCATTAAAGAATATCACTTATCTAATATGTGTGCGGTGTGAGCCATGCTGAATGCTGCCATCTGATAGGAGAATAAATAGGTCATAGAACCCCCGCTATGTATCTACAAACCTCTCTGACAGCTAATCTGGATCAGACAATCATTCGCTCTTGGTGTATTACCAAACCCGGACTACTGTGAGAAAAGAGGAAAAAAAAGATGGTTGCGTAAATTAACGCGTGTTAATTTAGCAGCGTAGCTAATGATGTCCTTCAAAGGCGGCGTTTTAGTGATTTACCATTCCGGCGTCTCTATTATCTGCAGGCTCTATTACGGATTACATGGTTCTGGTGGGATGGCTCTGTATCTTTTTGTATTCTGAAAATTGCTTAGCTCAGCTCTGGCTCCGAGCCAAGGGAGACACAAGCCCAAAGCAAGAGAATTTTCTTCTAAGGCAATTACATTTAATTAATGCCCCCCACCAGGTTTATGTCAACAATGCCTAGATTAACCCCCATTCTTGTGTATTCTCATTGTGTTCAAAAGAATAATGGTGACATGCTACCATGCCATTAAAGTCAATGGGGTGCCATAGATAAGTAAACTGTAAGCTTCCATGCACAGAAGACTCAAAATGTATAAAAATGAATATGAAATTGGAATTTATACCCAATATTAAAATTGAATATTAAAGGATTAGTTCACCTAAAAATTCAAATGCTGCTTCTTTTAATGCAATGAAACCACGGCTGTACCAAGTCCCCATTCACTTTCACTGTATGGAAAAGAGCAGCTTGGACATTCTATAAAATATCTTCTTTTGTGCTCCACGCAAAAATAAGTTAAATGGGTTTGGAAAGACATGAAAGGTTTGTAAATAATTACATTCTATTATTTTACTGACTAAAATTATGTTATTATTACTTTTGACAGTTATAGGTTACTCCTTTTATCAGTCTCGAGAAACAAAGGACAATAATAATAATATCCATTTGGAATAAGGAAAAAAAAACAAACATGCAAAGCATAAATAGAATGAAAAACATGAAAAAAGTGGTGCTAGAGAATTGAAAGGCTGAGATTAGAGCTAAAGCTTTTACTGGGCAAGGTGGGGGTTTGGATTCTTTCTCTCTCCATCCATCACTCTCTCTCCCTCTCTTTTTATATTCCCATAGAACATGAAGGGATATGTTATGTGATTGGAATTTGTACGCCAGACGCAGAGAGTTAAATCCATATAATCTCCTTTCACATTTAACACACACAGAGCCTTCCTGGCCTGATAATCGCAGCACGGTGGAGGGCCTCTATCACTTCTCCTCTCACTCTGCCCTGTGGGGAGGGCAGATTATGGAGGTGGGTGCGAGCCAGGGGGCATGAGTCCAGACAGGACCAGGTCTAGAGTGAGCAGAGGAGTAGGTTAGATGGGGGGCTGCAGTGAATGGTTTTGTGGAGTCGAGAGTCACAGGTTGCAAGGGAATGACATAAAATGCTTTTCATTGTTCACGCTTCGCATGAAATAAAAATGTGCTGGATTACATTAGTGTAGACTGGCAGTTCTCACCCTTTATTACTCAAAAGTCCCTGACAGTCAAGGTTATTTTTTAAAGACTGCCTTCACAGCTATGAAACTGACACAAGTATTTTATTTTCTAACTATTTTCTTAACATAATCTAGAATCCCAGAATCCCATTAACTGTTCAAAATATCTTCTTTTTTGTATCTTCAAAAAGGCAAGTTTGCCTTTTGTGTTCAGCAGAAGAAAGAAATTCATACAGGTTTGAAACAACTTGCGGGTGAGTAAATGATAACAGAATTTTCATTTTCGGGCGAACTTTCACTTTAATAACAAGTACGACCAACTAGCAGTTAGTTAGGGTTAATCAGTCTTTTCGGTATCAGATTAAACAACGTTTAATATACATGTAAAATATACGTTTTTTTGCAACTGATTTAAAAAAGTTATGAACTGTCTTAAAGAACTGTTTAACCTGTTTAATAACCATTTGAAGGAAAGACAGCATGAGTATCTCTTAGAAGTGGAAATGCAAATGTTTTAGATCCAATTGTGATCCAATAGATGTCCATTTTCGAGAGGACGAATTAAAAAGTTTTGTTTGCCAAGGTAATATGCTGCAATAAATAAAAAGCTCAGTGGTGCAGTCAATTTCACAGTAGCATTTCAATAAATTGAACAATTTCATTTTATTTATAATTATTTAAACAATTAATTTATTTTTAATTTAATTGATTAATTTATAAATAATTAGAGAATGCTTTAGCCCCTTTAGATGTTCACGACCCTCCCCCCATTTCAGAACTAGACTGAGTTTTGCTGTGCATGCGAAGTCAGCGCTTTATGTAGTGCCACAGTTGCACTGACAAATCTAGGGTTTGAAGCAAATGTTTTGACCCACACTTTTGTATAAAGAACCTCTGGGATCCAACATTAGAGTTAAACAGCAAAGATCCCTGACATGCTCAAAATGGACTCAGTCCCTGGCTGCCGTCAGCCTTAAGTGCTATTTGGGACGAGAGCAGAGTGCACTCTATCCTGGTTTCTGAGCTGTGTCAAATATAATTCCGAGAGCTCTTTTCAGGACCATGGACAGTGACTGAAAGGTCCCTAAACACATTTCAGCACTATAGACAGCGCCAATCTCCTCTCGGCAGAAATGCAACTTAAAACTAAGCAAACACAAACATCTGTTAATCTGTAATAGTTCTTTATATAAATATATATAGATATAAAAAACATCTCTCGCTTATCATTGGACAAACGAGAGCAAACGCCATCCTGCGCATGGCATCAGAAAATATAGACAATAGCGGAAAGCATGCATGACAACACATCAGTTCACTGTAGATCTGAACAAAACACAGCAACACTGGGAAATATGGTCATGGTCGTACTGTTATGGGATGAAAAACAGGTCAACTGGTTAGTCCCCCTGCCCCCCCACCCCTTATGCCTTTGCAGATTATAGCCTAAAGCATAAACCCCCATAATAAAGATTGCAATATCTATAATCTCACAGTGGGGTTCTGGGTAAGGGGTTGTGGATCCAAAAGGGAGGGCCTGAGGATATCCACATCCCCCCACACTGTCTGGGTCTGAAGTATAGGAGGGGGAAAGGAAAAAGCCTGAGACCAGGACAGCTGCAGTTTGTCCTCCCCATCAACAGGTGTCACTATTGGGATGCTATCATAGAATTCTACCCGGAGAAAGCATTCTCTCTGCTCATGGGACCACAAAACTTTTTGAGCCAATAACCTGAGCTGTAAATGGCATGTGATAAATTACTCTAAAAGTGTGGAATTCCAGTTATTTCGATAGGAATCAGTGCGATCGGCAGTTTCATTAAAAGGGCAAAAAAGTTCCCTATGCAGATTTCGCTCATGTTCAAGTTGGTCATGTGAATTCGCCATGCAAACCAACAGAAAGCTGCTTGGTTTTAAAGTGACTTCTGAGTGAGCAGGGCTTCATAGATCGCAACACAATTGACAATGGAAAACTTTGCCTACATTTGCTGATGTGACCACACCTTAAAAGTGTGAAATTGAGTGTTTTTGTGACAATCATCCAATCAGCTTTGTCATGACATAATTTCCGGCAACTTTAAAGAGTTAAGTTTAACCCACAAATTTAAGTTCTGTCATTATTTACTCACCCTCATGTCGTTCCAATCCCGTAAGACTTTCGTTCATCTTCGGAACACAAATGAAGATCTTTTTAATAAAATCTGAGTGTTTTATGTCCCTCCATTGACAGCTACGCAATTACCACTTTCAAGCCCCAGAAAAGTAGTAAAGACATCATAAAAGTAATCCATGCGTCTCCAGTGGTTTAACCTCAATTTTATGAAGTGTCGCGAGTGCTTTGTTTGCACAAAAAAAACATAATTTAGCACTTTATTTACAAATTACTAACTTCCTGCATGCGTTCACGAGAGCACCACAACGTGTGTGTTGTGTTGACACGAGAGCAGACATAGTGCGTTGGAGATGAATATTTTGTAAATAATTTTTTTTTTTGCGGAAACAAAGCACTCGTGACGCTTCATAAAATTGTCAACGGAGGGACAAAAAGCTCTCAGTTTTCAATATAAATATCTTCGTTTGTGTTCCAAAGATGAACGAATGTCTTACGGGTTTGGAACGACATGAGGGTGAGTAGTTTTCATTTTTGGGTGAACTAGCTTAACTCTTTAAAGCCGCAGGAAATGGCAAATGCTGATTGGCTGATTGCCACAAAAACAGGCACAGTCCCAAACTCTTCTATACTGAGCTGTCAGTTACACACTTTTAAGAGCCAACAAATAAATAAAATCACTAGTAAAACTTACACTATATTGTAAGAAATATATTGTCGAAAAAATGTCAGCCAATTTTGAATGGCCACCAAATAAATGAAAAAGGTTTTAGAACCAATGGTGTAGTTTCAGCATAAAGTAGTGTATTCAAAGTAATTCAATTTAGTGTGGTGATTTGTTGATGCTATGCATTGAAACAAAATGGAAACACATCAACAGCAGTACCCACACAAAGCATGCAACAATGGTTGACCACTATGTCCAAGGATGTCCATCATGGTCCATGGGTAGACGATCAGTAATTTAGGAGAGTCTTAAGGATAGAAAAGAGAAAGGGCAATTGGATAACCCAATTTCTTCTCTCTTTGTTCTGAGATGACTTCCGTGTGAGGGCTAACGAAGCCCTGCAGCTCCTTGCTATTCCCGTTGCCATATGCCAAACGAGGGAAAGGGCTGCATGGGAATGCTGAAACGCTCCATTAATGATGCCCATTTTCCCTATCTATCTGTCTAACTCTCAAGATGGACGCGTTATTCTCCACCCACTTCCTCCAACCGAAAAAATTCCTGCTCAAAAATGTCTTTGCTCATCATTTCATGTTGTTTTTCCCTCCTTCTCGCCATCTCTCCCTGTTAATCGCCTTCCATTTTTCTCTTTCTTAACTCCCCCTTTATGTGTGGTCCTCCTAGCATTGCACATTTGCACAACATATACATACATATATTTTTTTGTTCAATCGCTATGAAAATGCCATTTGAATATGTATTGCGGATATCCTAGGCAATTGCCAATGGTGAGCCGCTATGCATAATGCAGCTCTCTCAGTCGCTCATCTGCATTTGCTTAGACACACACTCTCTCGCATGCACACGCATAGATCTTCACACCCTGTCCCCAAAGATATCTGCACACAATCTCTCTTCCGATCACTGTCTCACCTACATAAACATGTCTAAATGCAGACACATATTTTTGGGACGCGCTACTGTTCGACAACAACGCAATTCAACCATCCATTTGCCTCCGAGCCTCCCAATTAATTTATTCGCAGATTGTTCAAGGGCCATTTCCGCTGTCAAGCCTGTCTGTATCTCGCTACAACGCTGAATATTTTTTAACAGCTTCCAGTGTCATAATGTTTTCTTTAACCTATTAAAATGACTCATGAGATTAAGAGAGAGAGAGGCTGACTTTCTTCCTCCTTTGTTTTTATACCTTTCCTCAGACAAGCCACTTATCAAACCGATAATCATTTATGCGCGGCGCAGTCAAGGAAAAATCAATACTACAGGTGCTGAGTAACTTCCAGCTGAATCTAAAGTCAGCCCTACGTTGCATCCAGTTATAAATGGGTTTATGATAGCGAGAATGAGTGTGTATGTGTGTGTGTCAAGCATTTCTTCATAGCTAGGCTGAGGAGGACACATGTACACTTGGTGTTTAGATTACATTTGTTCTGGTATATTAGAGTAAATCTTGCCTGCCACTGTTGCCCCTGTGATTGTTCAGTGCTTTGCGTGAGTGAGCTAGAGTAGATTGGAAACCAGTCACATGTAACCTCCCACATTTGCATGGCAGTCTCTTTGAGAAGAGGGAGAGAAAAAAGTGTGAGGCATATCTATACATTTGTTTAAATAATTAGCATTTTGCATTCATCTATCCTGTTTACATTATATAATGAATCAAATATATGATATGATCGTGGTCATGTAAGAGACTGAGGCTGATGAGTCTCTTCATTTATAATCTTGATTTTGAATAGGGTAAGGGATCTCTACCCTCTTATCTTCACGGTACTGCAGCGTCAGGGAAAAAAGAAAACATTTACACCATTTGCCGAAGTAGCTCAGACTTCAAAGGGATGATTTTTGGAGGTTGGTGTCAGACATCTCAATGCAAGTCAATAGAACGTATGGAATCTTCTGTGTTTCAGATAGTTTATAAACTGTAGTTTGTATAGTTTATAAGCTGCCCCCTTTCTGGGAACTCTTTAACTATATGTGAGAACCATGTCATAATCTTAAACCGGAGCAACAGGAACCTGCAGTTCTGTGGCCCATGTCATTCTAAAAAATAAAGGTTCTTTATTGACTATGGATCCATGAAGAACCTTTAACATCCATGGTTCCTTTCCATAGCACAAAAAGTTCTTTAAAGTAGAAAAAAGTTCTTTAGATTTTCAAAATGTTCTTCACTCTACGAAAAAAAAGGTTATTTTAAGAACTGTTCACTGAAAGGTTCTTCTGCAAAAACTTGGAACCCTTTATTTTGTATCATCATTATTTTTTAAACTGCTCTAAAGTTGTCTTGATACTAAAATGACCAACATGAAACCACAGTAAAAATGTATTCCTCTCTGTGGATGGAAGTAACTATGTCTGAGATAAATCATGTCCACTCATAATTTACTAAGTACAATAGGGGAGAACAACGAGTGTTGTAACACAAGGTGAGTAACACCATCAGTTAGAAAGAAGTACATGAGTGAACTAGCCACCACCATCCTGGAGTGGAGTGGATGTGGGAAAGTCTCTGTGACCATTTAACTGAATGTTAACATTATATGACAGACATTATAAAATCTTAATCAAATTGAAAGTTTCTTCTAACTAGTTTCATTTGTAAACTAGATATGAACATATTATATCAAAGTTTGAGACACAGCACACAAAAAATAAAAAATAAAAAAATAAATAATGAGACTGGCAACACTCCACATTTGCGGTCACAAACAGCTTGACGAACGAATGGAATCCAAAGAGATGAGGAGGAGCAGGTTTTTTACATTGCAGTGAACTAACTTACTTCGAACTTAACTTACCAGACGTTTGACCTTTGACGAATTGATCTAATGTAGCCTACGTACGACCCACGTATGTAGGCTAAGTTAGTGTGGCACTGGAATGTACGCGAAATAAACAACTTTCAGACATGTCGACTTTTTAAAAAGTAATTTCTGACAGTAATTTTCAGGGCGAAATATGTTGAGGACCTCTCACCACTATCTAACCGCCATCTAAAGAGACGGTTGACAGTAGAACAGAAGAAGAAAATAACATTGTCATTACTCACCCTCGAGGTTGGTCTCACAAACCCATTTCTTCTATCGAACTGAAAGACGTTTAACAGAATATTGACGCTATCTTTCCCATCTATAATAAACCCTAGGCTACTGTTCCTGTAGGCTATTCCTATTAGAGACGTTTTAAACAAAGTAGTATTTATTTGTGTTAGTGATTATATCTGTGATATTTAAAATCATAATAACAAAAAAATATTGACAGTTGTTTTGTTTACCCATCCACACTGATCGTAATGGAAAGCGCGCGAGCAGCGTACTGTTGCTATGGTTACCGCTACTTCTGTTCCTCAGCGACTATAGTGCTCTGACGAATTGATTCTGTAACTTTTATTGTTACTGAAGAGTTGATTGAAAATGATTTTGAAACAAACAATATACTTAGACTATTACATTAATAGCCTACATCGTTTTATAACCTCCTCCAACCATTTGATTGGGTGTTTTGGGAGGGTTCAAGACGAGTAAATGGATGGTAACCCAAAAATTCTGTCATAATTTACTCACCTTCAAGTTGTAACCTGTATTAATTTCTTTCTTCTGTTGAATACAAAATAATATATTTTTAAGATTGTTGCTAACCAAACCCCATTGAACCCCATTGAACCCCCCCACCCCCCACAGCCTACTATGGAAGTCAATGGGGCCCATCTACTGCTTGGTAACCCATATATCTTATTTTGTGTTCAGCAGAAGAAAGAAACTCATATAGGTTTGGAACAACTTCAGAGTAAGTAAATTATGACAGAATTTTCATTTTTGGGTGAACTATCCCTTTAAACAGCGGAGTCAAACCCTCACAGACAGTTCGCGCCCTGATACCGCACGTCACATTATTCGACTCTTGATAGAACGGATGCTTTGCGCGCGGTGTCCGATTGGATGGACAAGTGGCCCCGATGTGTCGCGAGCAGCAGGTGCTCTCAGGAGGCGAGGAGTGTTTGTTCACGCGCTTAACTCACCGGCACACGAGCTCTGAAAGAAGAACAGCGGTCACCTGTCGAAGCGGAACGCGAGAGTGACACAAAGATTTTTATTTTGACCGCACTTCAGCTGAAATGGCAGGTCGAGCGGCGGGGAGTGTGGAGGGAAGAATAGCACGGCGCTTAACCCAGTAAATCTCACCGGTTGCATTTGTGACACCAGTTTTCTTTTGAGTTTGAAGGGTCTAAAAAGAGTCAATGGTGCATTTTACACAGAGTTCAGACTGTCTTGATTTTATATGGATATTTTACATGACTGGTGTAAATAGTCACATGACCAGAGCTGATCATATTAAATTGTTACTTTATTGATTGCAATTTTTAACTCTGTAGCCTATGTTTCCCATCGGCTACAGGAATAAAACACATTCTTTGACTAACTTTTTTATTTATTTTACTTTCTTTTTTTTAATGAAAAAAATCAGTTTCCACTATCCAGTGAGTAAAATTATTTAGCTGAGAATAATTTTGGATTTAAAAAAAAAAAAAAAAAAAAAAAACTGTTCAATCTAAACATCTTATTTTCAAGAAGAAGAAAAGTTCAAGTATTACTACACAATTCATGGGAGTAACGTGTTTATCTGTGACTCATGCTGCTGTCACACATGGCTTTACTCTTTATTTTTATAGAGGAAGTATCGTATTGTAATGAACATAGTGTCATGGAAAGAAGAGAGGAACAGGTTTGGTTTGTATGACGAGTATAACGAAATAGAGAGAGAGAGAGAGAGAGAAATAAATGGAGTCCTTATGGCCAATGACCTGATTTACTTTTGGAGTGGGGGATGCGGCAGATCTCCTACTAATTGCGCAGCTGGGAAGAACAGGGGATTTGATGGGGGGGGAAAGAGAAAGGAAACCAATTTTGCATATTTCTATGAGGGGGAGACCGGGTGGGATGGAGGTGTCCTGATGTGAGGAGCCGGTTTGACATTGCGAGCAGTTTGGAGGTGAAATCTCTTGAAAGTGGGCAATTTTTTGTAGATGTTCAGATATTTCTATGGTTGATGTAAAACATACACATGGCCATTATTATTAATAATAATATGTCTGACTCTGAAAGCGCCTGATGTGTTGGACGTGCATGGCAAGCTCCTTTCAATCACATTTTAATTTAGGCAAATGTTCAGAAAATCGGATCAGACCGGATAATATCGCAGCCACCACACAAATTTGACGACCTGACGACTGCTGATCCTTAAAATAAATATTGGACAGACACACACAAGCGAACACACACTGCCTATACATCCCTTTATTCATTATTTAATATCCAAGCAAATATGTCATAAATAAAATTATTAAAGCTAAAAAAAAAAACCCATTTGTTTGATATTTAAAAAAAATTGAGACCCATCACAAAGAGTAGGCTATACAACATCTGGATAATAACATGGATTAATTCTAAAATGTTATAGACCCTATTAACACAATTAAAAATCCTTCCAATAAACTAAGGCTTTATTAATTAGTTTAATAATAATAGTTATACTATTTGCTATTATTTTTGTTCATAATAATAATAATAATAATATTAATTATATTTTTTTTATATATAATTTTTTATCAAATTATAACTCACATGCAAATAACAATGTACATTTCAACCTTCAATACTGCAGCATCCCTCGGTGCATTTTTCCATTTCATTTAGTTGCATTTCCATAAAAAGACAAACTGACCCTCGAGACGACAATTTACCCTGGATTCGGTTTCCCAGCCCGGGGTTCAGGTGTGAGGCAGGGGGGTAATATATTACAACTTGCCCGGGTCACGATAATGCATAATAATACATTTAAAATGGCTGCTCATTTCTAAACAAAAACGACTAAAATGTGTTCTTATGATAACATACAATTATTTCTGGAAAGGTGGAAAAAAGCTTTTTAAGGAGAAATGTTTCTACATTCCTTGAAAGTGAAAAAGATGGAGGCGCGGCCCTCTCGGAAAAATACGCAGTCCTAATGCATATGCATGTATGATAATTGATGTGCGTTTTACATCTCCTATCGACCGTGTCATCAGAGCTTAAGATACATGATAAGATATATATTGTGAGAATTACAGAAAACTCTATATAAACTATGAGAATTATTAAATAAAAAGAGAACATGACAAAAATAAGTTTGTTTGCGCCCTCCATATCCCGTTTTTACGCACTTTACGCCCTACTGCACCCTTCCTCCCCCATACAAGAACACACACAAACATACACAAACACACATTAATACACACTACAGTTCTCTTTCACAAACCCACACGCACACTGGAAGAGAAACAGAATAATTCTGACCTTACATCCCCGATCAAATGACATTAAAATATAAAAACAAAATGTATTTTCAATTCTAAAGCATCCAAACTCAAGTACTGTATAACCAGGTAAAGCATTCGCATTTGAATTGGTTGTGGGCAAATATTTTAGTCATACTTGACGATGGAATATCAGATAAAGAACACTTCAAAACAGACGTTTTGAAAAGTGGTTTCATCCCAAAATATTTTGCAAGATAATTTTAGGGGAAAAAATATGTGCAAAAACTGAAAGCATATCTCCAAGGCTGGAGGGTGAGGAAAGGAGGGGCATGTATGCTGTGAGGTGTCAAAAACAAAATTGTTGAGGAGACATCATGACAGAAATTGATGCGTAAAACTAACTGAATGAGCAAATAAATAACCTTAATTATGATCAAAATAAACCACATCTTCGTTTTGCATTTATACAAATTCAAATGTGCCATATCAAACCCACCATCAGCACAGTCAAACCAGGAATATGTTGGCATAGAAAATGGAGGACCACTAATTGCACCAGTGCTAATTGGAAATGAGGCTGCATAAGCCATTCTATTTTTCACATGATCTATGCAGATATATTCACCCTCTACCACAGACATATGCACTTTTATTACAAAATACCAATTATTCTTTTCCCTAAAGGCATAAAACAGCATGTTACTATAAACAACGAACAGACCTATTCAAATCCAAGAAAATAACATTCTTATTCTAGCGCAGTAAAAAAAAAAAAAAAAAAAAAAGTATCAAGAGCAGAAAAATTACACCTCACTGACCAACTCTACTTTTCCCAACAAGCAACATACAGAAGGCCAAAAGTGTATGGCAAATGCACACGACCGATGCAAAAATCTGCTCCCGTTCTACATATTCATAACTCAACAGCATATTCATATCTTGCATACAAATCATGCTATCTCCCCCATCTTTGCGCACGGGAACATGCAGATCCTACAGCCTCACAATCTTCTGTTCGTCGTTAATCGCCGACTAGAGAAACACTTTCCCCCCATTTTAAGCAACTAAAAACATTTTGAACGAAGTTGTATATTAGTTTTAGAGGGAAAGAAACTTCCTAAAATCCAGATATGTGAGCGCGCAATAAAATAACGTTGAAACTCCGTCCACTGAACTTGGAACAGTGCGATTTTTGTGCAAACAAATTACCACTTAATTGAATTGAATTAATTGTGCAGTTATTTTTCCACATTGCAAGTAAAAAAAAAAAAAAAAAGCAGCAATGAATAAATAAACTGACTACGTACCTTCTTGAAAAGAATACAGCAGGAGTAAAGTTACCAGCCACATGCCATAAATAGCAGGTATATTTCTCAGGAATGTTTTGCAATCCCGACGTGTGCACTGTGCAGTATTCGGCCAGGCGAGGCTCCGTGCAGGAGTGGTGACGATGCTCCCCGGCGATCTCTCCAGCCCTAGTCCCGTACTCGTCAGCGCCGAGAAGCGGGGAAGACTTTGGTCCCGCCTCTCGTACCCTCCCCTCCGCGGGACCGTCATCCGAACGGCCCCTCCTTCGGTAGTCTAATGGTACGGCGAGATGGAGAGGTGCTGGTGCGGGGCCAGAGAGAGACGCGGCGAGGACGGCGCGCGGAGTTTTGTTGGTGGGGGTGGGTTGAGTGCATCAGAGAGGACAGGACTTAACATGTTGTTGTTGTTGTTGTTGTTGTTGTGAGCGGTCCACGTGGCTGGAGTCAGCCGGGGCATTATGTGGCACTCAATGTTACCATGGCGCACCTGGGAACTAAATGACTGCTTTTTTTACGCACGGCGGATCACTTTTCGCGATGTCAACGGCTTATCTTTTATCGTCAGAAATCTCGCATTGATGCAACGCTGCTGAGAAAAACAGCTTAAACCTTGTGTGGTCTCTCAGCCAGACCTGTTTGCTGGTTTTAGGCACTTTTCAACTGACCAGGACGGAAAAAAACAGCATGACCAGTCTGGGGGACCACCTTAAACCACTCAAGATTTGCAAATCAAACCATGTGTGTTTTTTTTTCCCCCGGCAGGACTGAGAGTCATTTTAAAGTAAAGTTCGTGTAAATGTTGCGCGCAAAACGCTCCGCGTACGTTCTTTGTCACTGATCGTTGAGTGGCACGCGTGCGTCCTTAGAGAAACAGCACGAGACCCGGTCACGCTCTCTCCATACATTAACGTATGTGAATAAGGGAGAACGCGTGCTTCAGAGGCGCGCCGAAGAGTGTCTGAATCGCCGGCATTGTTCTGCGCTCAGAATGAGAGGAATGACATGCGAAGGGCGTATCGTGTATTGTCTAGAGTGGCGGATAATGCTCACAGACCACCCCGGCTTTATCGTCTGGTGACTATAGAGTCTTTCTACACCTTCAACGTCTGAAAAAACAAATATTTATGTTAATGGATTTTATTAAACAGTGGGAATTGTAATTAGCATTATTGAACTCTTATAATTCAGATTAAGCAACAACAACAACAACAACAAAAATCTATTTGACAGTTTTTGTAGGCTATATGGAAATTGGCAAAATCTTCAGCGTATAAAGAATAAAGCAGTGATGGATATGGAATATCTTGACAATGATATGTAACAATGCTAGAGTGAGTGTCTGGGTGTAAAATTACAGTATGGTACACTACCTCCCCACCGGGAAAACTTAAGAAATGACAACAATGTGTAAAGTGATTGTCTGCAACCAATGGTTACAGTGTTTGGCTTGATGGTTCCGCTCCAGCGCTCTGGCTTCACACTCCCACACACACTCTCTCTTCTGGTAATTATTGATCTGTAACATGCTGTACTGCTATTGATTATAGGCTATGTGCAGCCCTGTCAGAGAATAAACCGATACAGAAATCCATCACACCGACATGTGATTCTACACACGCTGACAGCAACGTATCCTTACCCAACCAGTTCATATCATGTCATGTCATTTCAGTTCATTTCAATGGAATAATCATTAGTGAATTTATGTTCACATAGCAGAATCCTCCATCCCTGATTTATATATGTAAATTATGACTACTCTAGATAATAATATTTAGGTTAAGTTTATGCTTTCAGCAACCAATACGAGTATAGTATTTTCATCTTAGTTTAACCACGTTAAATCCAATTCTGCAAAGTTTTTTGCTTACATGGCCCTATTGAGGACAAGTTTGCATTTCAGAGAGTACAAAATGGCAACAATTCACTGCATTAAAATTGATTAATTAATACATTTTTGGTATGGATAGAGAACAGTACATTTCCGGACAAAGCCAGAGACCTCACGTTGACATTCTTGCAGTCTGCTTTGGGACAGTGTCACTGCAAAAACTACCAGGGCCTGAGATAACATTTTTATGGGTCAGCCCCTTCTACAATATTACCCAATGACTATACCATAAGGGATCTTTGCAAGCCCCTAACATTATCACTGAAAAAAAAAAAAAAAATCCCATGCAAAAAATTGTACCTTTTAAGGGCAGAACCACTTGTCACTGGGGCAGCACCTTTAACGGGTTCACATTAGTACCTTAAGAGTACCGTAACGTAATAATATGTAACTTTTAGGGTAGATAAGGAACAAAGATGCATTTTTCAAGGTATTACCCCGTTGCAAGCTAAACAATTTTTACACATTTTTCTGAGAGTAATGTGTCTAGGACAATGTTTCTGGTTGTCCTCACCTGACAACGGCCCTAGTTTTGGGTTGGGTTAATCTTAACGATGTGTTCACTCTTGTAATTGGGTTCTCTTGGTTATTTTGGTCCAATACATTTAGTCCTGGTTCGCTTAGCCATCAAAGTCATTTTATACACCTAACCCAAAGATTAAAAACAAAAAAGATCTGCTGCAAGGAGAAGCGGTACTGATGCCTATACCAAACTTTAATGGGCAACGTCACAACTATGATGAGAGAAATCAGGTATGCTTGAGAATTCTGTCTTTTAAGGGTCGCATCATGTGACGTCACACCCTGTTTTTTGGTTCGTTTACATGTCTTTGGATTGTGTTGCATATTTCAGTCGAACTGCACCAGAGTTCGTTTGGAAGCAGACCTAGACCCATCTTTTCAGTGGTCTCTGTCAACTTGTTTGGTACGCACCAGGGTTCAGAGCAATCGCACCAGAGTTTGTTTTAATCAAATTAACATGCCAAGTGTGAGCACACCCTAAGAGCAACCAATCTAGTTTGAAATGAATGACCAATAGGGTCAAGCACAGTGGCACAATGATGTGAAATTCATATGACTCTTTGGTGTCAAGGGGGATGACCCCTGATAACCTTAGGGGGTCACTTGGCCAGTGTTGTAATCGAGACCAACTAATTTGAGTCCAAGTCAAGGTCTAGACCAGAACAGGTTTGAGTCCAAGTCAATGACTGGACCAAGACTATGACTATAATAAGCTGGTCTCGACTATGACTCTACACTTTGCCATTACGTGGAAGTGGTCGCACACATAGTGATTATCCCACCAGTAAGCTCCTGAATATTTCTGATACAGATACACTTGTTTTTCTGCAGTGGTTTCTATGGAAAAGAACAAGCAGAGAAACGAGCAGTTGAGCAGATCAGCCCGACTCTTTGTTTCCTACAGAGGCCTCTCTCTTCCTCTCCTCTCAACTCACTTATGTAACAAGTGGAAATATAGAAGATGGAATGCTACCCTTACCCTCCCACACACTTATGGAGACACACAAACACTCTGAAAGAAAGTACAAGCCATGCTGGCTGAAAGAAATCTAGAACTGTCTATGTATCTAAACAATGTGCATCAGAGAGGAAGTGACCACTGACTTCCAGGCAGGCAGCTACTGTTGAAATCATTGCTAATACAAATCATCTGCATCACTCTCTCTCATCTGTTGCCTGGAGAAAAGCGAAGAACGAGATAGAGAGAGAGGGAGAGAGTCCGCCAATGAGGAGAAGGAAGGAGAGAGAGCGGAGAAGGCAGAAGCGGGTGGGCTAATGAGAAGGGTAATGCTAATACGCAGACAATCAGAGTCCCCCTCAGGCCATGGCTACATGGTAGAATCATATTAACGCTAATGTATCTGGTATTAATGCAGAGAGCCCCCCTCCCCAACCAAAATGCCTGCAAGGTCACTGAGGGTAGAGGGTGGTAGCAGAGTGGAAGCGAGGGAGCAAGGGTTGGTGCCTACCCACCTCAGCCACATGCAGGTAACGGGAGGGCACTAAAAGCTAGCCTTCCGTAATGGTGGCTAACCGTTTCTCCCAGCTCCCCCTGCAGTATGGCCGCTTATTAGAGTGCTCTATGCAAACTAGCGCCATGCAGATCCAAAATGGCGGCCGAGGAGGCCCAGATGGTGCTTTGGTTTAGCATGACGGCGCACGACTTGCCCAGTTTCGCTGGAGCTGCACTGGCGCTAATTAGCCAGCCTGATACAGAACTGTACGCCATGTTACGCTCGCCAGCATTAGTCAAATGAGTCAGTGAGCTGCACCAAGTCAGTCAGCTGAGGGAGGGACCCGCGTCTGCGCATGCGCGCCAGTCTGATTTTTTACAAGACCAAATGTTTTATTTCGTAATTTATGTTTTTTTGGTTTTTTTTGCAGGCTGAGGAGGGGGTTTGTTTTGCGTTAGTGGAGACAAGACTGTTGAACCCGAGCTTTCGGGATGAATTTGGTGTATTAGAGGGTGGGTGTGATTGTGTCTATGTGCATGAGGGAGTAAGTGAATGAACGTGTGTGGAAACAGGAGGATATTTCTGGAGCTCTCGCTCTCCCTGCAGCCTGTTGAGGGGGGAGAAATCGGGGGGAAGAGGAAGGTGGTGAAGCGAGACGTCAGGGGGGTGTTAATTTATTCAAATGAGCAGGGGAGGATAATGAAAGAGAGAGGAAAAGAAAGAGAGAGAGGAAAAGAGGGGAATGGGGGGTTGGTTGTTTCGCTTTGCAAATCTCTCATCTCCTGATCTTCCTCTTTTTTTTTTTTCATGTGTTTATCTTATGAGAGTCTCTCGCCATTATGGTTGGAAGAAACAGTGGAGCAGGAACTGGAGAGAGGAGAAAAGTCAGGAAAAGGTGAAACAAGGAGGGAATTTATGGAGAAGCAATCTGTGAAGGGCTAAGAGGGATGTAAATGTGATAAGTATCAGTATATATATATATATATATATATATATATATATATATATATGCTGTATAAATTCTAAAGAATAAATAAATATATATGATTAAACTGTGTAAAGACTAAAATATATCAACAGAAAATGAGCTGATTGTACCTCGATTAATTCTTCATTCTAAATGAATAAGTGCTTGTACGGACTTCTTTGACCACAGGTGACATAGTGTATGATCTTTTGTAACTCAATTCAATCCAAATTATCCCATCCCAAAATGAAATAGTTCTCTTAAACGCTCATGAGGTCAAAACGGGATGATATTTTCCCCTGGACTTGGGTGTGTATATGAGATTGCGATAACGATATGCAGTGCATTTGAATCAATTAGAATACTTACTGACATCTAGTGGGAAGATCTTACAATGCAGACAAGGGTTAAAAAAGAGTTTACACAAAATAATACTATTTATTCACTCAATTCTATGAAGATGATAGACTCTAGTCCACTTCTGCAGTACAATGTTGTTTGTTCTGTTCTAAAGTTGAAGTTTCCATCCAGACCTGTGTGTCCAGATTGTATCTTGATTCCCACGCTACAGTCACCCCCAGCTTCAAATTAACAAAGCCAAACAAGTGGATTTATTTTCACGACAAGTTAAACCAGTATATCCTTAAGCTCTAAGCAGGGGTGTTAAAATGCTGACCAACTGCAACAAGACCCACTCATGTATACCCTACAGGCCTAAACACTTCTCCATGTGTGGGAACCTACCAGTGCTGACCCTCTCACCATTAAGTGCACCTGTAAGCAGACCACTATTTACACTTTATTCTGCAAGCTTATTGAGATTTTTATCACATTAAAACCGCAGCACAAGGTTTATATACTTCATCCTATTTCCAAATGCAAGAAAACTTCAATTTTTTTCCCCAAAATTATTTTATATATATTAATTATAACCTTATTCATTGTCTATTGTATTCTTGATATCTAATGACCTGAAAACATACTCAAACCAACAACAAAGCATAAGGGTCTAAACTACATCAACGCCTGGTTTTATGCCTAAATCAACATAAATTCTGCTTTGCTCAGTTTCCAGCTTCGGTTTACATAGGGGAGAGAGGGGTAAGATGAAGTATTTTTGATTAATATTAAGTCAAAATTTAAGGCTTAAACCAAACCATAAATATAATTTGAGAACATAATTAAAATTTGGCTGTAACAAATTGGTCCAAAGTATAATTTTCTTAAGTGTACAGCACCTGAGTTGTCCTTTGGGAAATAAAACCTCAATATATTTCAGAATGAATTGAAGTTATAGAAAAGCATATAAAATGGCAATATAAATATGAATAAAATAAAATAAATAAGGTGATTCGAGGACTGAAACTAACTTTTGCATAATGAAAAACAATTATATTAATTATAAAAAAATACTTTTAATGCTTTGAATACTTCAAATTACTTGTAAAAAAACAAAAAAAAAAACAATGTAAAAATGTTGAACTCTTTATGCAATGCATATACACAATTTTCTGAAGGAAACCCATTATGGGGACAAACAACGCTGTTCACTTGTGTTTTTATGAAATATAAGAAGAAACAAGCAAGAGAGAATGAGAGAGGTGAAAGAGAAGGAGAAAGATGAAGGTGTCGCTATAGCAGAGTGCTTCAGCTCAGGAGTGCGCCTGACAGGCCCTGTCTCTGCCTTTAATGACTTATTTATTCAAGCATAATTAAGCTCAGGCCTAGAGCGGTGATTAATGCTCTTTGTCATCTTGCAGAACAATACCTCAAACTTCCTGAGCGCTGGCTCTTCTCCAGCTCTCCGTTTCTTTCTGTTGGTCTAACCGCGCAGTTCGTTACTTCCGTAATTAAAAGCAGTGACCAAGACTTTGATATACAGCATGATCAATAGTACGTATATATATATATATATATATATATATATATATATATATATATATAGATATTAGTTCACCAAAAAATGAAAATTCTGTCATTTATTACTCACCCTCATGTCGTTCCAAACCTGTAAGACTTTCGTTCATCTTCGGAACACAAATTAAGTCTTTTTGAAGAGATCTAAGAGGCTTCTATATATTGACAGCTATGCAACTACCACTTCAAAAAGCTTCAAAAAGTCAATAAGGAGTAAAACTAATATGAATTGAGTGGTTCAGTCCACATTTTCTGGAGAGACTTGATCGCTTTATATGATGAACAGATTGAATTTAGGCTTTTTATTCACGTTTAAACATTAATCAGCAAACATAAACAGAAGCTCAACCAAACATGCTTGACACGCAATAATAAACCACATTGGTTCTTGCTGAAGCTCAAACGTGCTGCGTAACACGAGAATGAACCTCATTGGTTCTTAGGGAAGCTCAAACGTGCTGCGTAACACGAGAATGAACCTCATTGGTTCTTGAGGAAACTCAAACGTGCTGCGTAACACGAGAATGAACCTCATTGGTTCTTGAGGAAGCTCAAACGTGCTGCGTAACACGAGAATGAACCTCATTGGTTCTTGAGGAAGCTCAAACGTGCTGCGTAACACGAGAATGAACCTCATTGGTTCTTAGGGAAGCTCAAACGTGCTGCGTAACACGAGAATGAACCTCATTGGTTCTTGAGGAAACTCAAACGTGCTGCGTAACACGAGAATGAACCTCATTGGTTCTTGAGGAAACTCAAACGTGCTGCGTAACACGAGAATGAACCTCATTGGTTCTTGAGGAAGCTCAAACGTGCTGCGTAACACGAGAATGAACCTCATTGGTTCTTGAGGAAGCTCAAACGTGCTGCGTAACACGAGAATGAACCTCATTGGTTCTTGAGGAAACTCAAACGTGCTGCGTAACACGAGAATGAACCTCATTGGTTCTTGAGGAAACTCAAACGTGCTGCGTAACACGAGAATGAACCTCATTGGTTCTTAGGGAAGCTCAAACGTGCTGCGTAACATGAGAATGAACCTCATTGGTTCTTAGGGAAGCTCAAACGTGCTGCGTAACACGAGAATGAACCTCATTGGTTCTTAGGGAAGCTCAAACGTGCTGCGTAACACAAGAATGAACCTCATTGGTTCTTAGGGAAGCTCAAACGTGCTGCGTAATACGAGAATGAACCTCATTGGTTCTTGTGGAAGCTCAAACGTGCTGTGTAACACGAGAATGAACCTCATTGGTTCTTAGGGAAGCTCAATCGTGCTGCGTAACACGAGAATGAACCTCATTGGTTCTCACACATCAAGCAAACATGCTTGAGCTTCCGTTTATCGTAACTTATGTACGAGTTGATGAATGTTTATATGTGAATAAAAAGTCTAAATTCAATCTGTTCATCATATAAAGCGATCAAGTCTCTTCAGAAATTTTTTACTAAACCACTCAATTCATATGAATTAGTTTTACGATCTCTTTATGAACTTCGTGAAGTATCTAAGTGCTAGTTGTGTAGCTGTCAATGGAGGGACAGAAATCTCTCAGATTTCTTCAAAAAGATCGTTGGGTTCCGAAGATGAACGAAAGTAATTGTGAGTAATTAAAGACAGAATTTCCAGCGTTTTTTTTTTTCGGGTGAACTAACACTTTAAATATTGTTTTACTCATACTGAATGTAGGCTCAAATATGCACTAGTATTGTACACCTAAGAGACATGCCAGTGAAAAAAACAAGAATCAGTTGATTTGTGAAGAGAGCAATCACATGTTTATTTTCTAAAATAGAAATAAAACTAAACACCTCTTAAAGTTCTACAAACACTCAAGTCTCAGTTAAGCTCAAGTGCTCAAAAAGGGCAGAAGTAAACCAATATCCATCAAAAATAGCCTAAAAGTAGCCTAACCAGGGACAGGGGTTGCAAATTAGCTTCAGCTAGAAACCCTATA
>NC_139972.1:13152430-13209930 GCF_963993115.1 Abramis brama
GGCATGTTTCATTGCGTTATCACAAATTAAACATTTGAATCCAATTATGCAATATGGTTTCAAAATCTTTAACACATTTTTAATAATATTTTAATAAAGGGTAAATATGTCGGACATCACTTTTGGCCACTAATAATAATAGTAGTGTAATAGGGTGTAATAATAATAATAATAATAATATTAATAATAGTTACTTTTAATGATTATTTTAGCATTAACTTTTAGCATTTATTTGCATTAAAAATAATAATGCTGAGCTGTTAATGTATTTATTTTTTAGTAGTCTGTGTCACATTGTATGTATGTTATGTTATAGATGCTTTCTAATCATCAAATATATTTAATGCTTTACACTTTTTACATTTGTCATATTTGAGGACAGCCTAAGCTGACCCATCATAGCCCTCTCTCCCCTATGTAAGTAGTCGACGGGAACCTGAGTGAAGCAGAATTTAGCCTGTCAGTTTATCTCTGATCTTTGCACAGGATGCAGGTTTTAATCTTGAGAAATGATCGTTCAGGATTAGTGAATACGCACAGATCTGCATAAATCTGTGCTTGCTCAGGCTAAACAAACCTCAGGATGTTTCCTGGAACTCCACTGAAGTGAAACATTGTCAATTTAAATGGAAACGTAGCAGTTTTACAGAATTTAAATGATGTTTTTAAAGAAGATTAAGTATTAAAATGTTAGGATGATGTTAAGGAAATAGCCACGTTAGAAACAGTATATCAACAATAATTCATTTTACTGCTATTATTTTATATAATCACATGCATTTATGCATTTGTTTATGAAGTACAATACACATGGAAATATGCTAACATTTTCTTCTTTATTTGTTATATTGTATTAGCCTCACATTCAGACCTGAGAAGCAATTTAATGCTTATTTTAAAATTAAAACTAAGTACTCATTGCATCAAGTATCATTCGACATAAAACACTCAACACAAGTTTTAATGTGCAACACCTGAATTTGAGTTGAAGGTTGTATCCCAAAAGCTGACATTTACTGCCCTCTAGTGTGTAACATTTTATATTATCAGAAGGTATATGTTCTTATTTTAAGTATTAATAAGGTAACTCAATAAAAGTTGCATGAATATATACACAATTTCACTAATAATGAAATGCTTTCTCAATAAAACTTTAAAACTATCCTTTATTGGTATGTAACATCATTATCTGTTTTTCCAAATCAATGTTTTTAATGAAGCAAATCAATTAAATAACTAAATAAAAGTGTAATAATATGACTTTCACAGGCTGTTCACATCGCAAACCCATCCAGTACAGACACGAGCCATCTTAAATTTCTTCATCTCCATGCTTCGCCTGACAGACACACAAATACACAGACATTTAAAGACTGTCAGCTCATGAAAGTCAAGCATGAAATACAGTAATATATTATTTCTTTCAATGTTACAGTAACATGTTGACAAACTAATCGCAGACCCTGGAGCAAGGAACTATATATTAATGTATTTTAAGATATATTCACTGAAAGTGACAACTAGCGCCAATCTTCCCTCGTTTGAAATGACAATATTTGTACTAGCCTATACTCTGACCACTAGATGTCACCAGAAACACATTAATAAGTTAAGTGCACTTACTTTACGCTTGCCACACCGTTTGATGCGGTTACCTACAAAAGACATTCATTACACATTACATGAGTGATTTGACATGACTCATCATACGACACAAACACACACACACACACACACACACACACACACACACACACACACGCTAAACACCTACCTGTCAGGAGGAGGATAGACAGCACCACAATGACCCCTGCAAACACCAGGCCTCCAATCCGCAGACTCTCATAGTCTGTGAATCAGAGCAAGAACAGCTTCTGAATACAAATATTCTGATTAAGGAATACATGACGCATAATGCTGATACAGAAATATGCTAACGGGTCTTAAGGGCAGTAGCCTACTATGGGAGTAAAATAATGACAAATGTTTTTGAAACAAAAAAAGCTTTTTGAATTGCACTAGGCCTACTTGAAAAAAATTACATTAACCGTGCTTGCGTAATGCATTGCATTTTTATGGGCTGAAATTCAACATGGTTGTATTTAAACTGCAAATATTTCAATTCAGAACATTTCACACACATTTTCATTATTAAAAATTCAATAATCCATATTCACCTTTCAGATTTCACGTCAGAAATATTAATTCTGTTTAAAAATACAACCTACAATATTCGACAGGCAATTTTTGGTCCATTCATAAAGCTTTTTTGTTTCAAAAACATTTGTCATTACTTCCAGTTCACACAAAGGAGATAACGTAGGTTAATTGTAATATCCTCCACCAAACCGCGCTGCAAGTGTTCTGAAATGGAAGTTGTGGGACGTATATGGGAGTGAAACGACTTGTTGAACAAGAAAAAAATGTAGGGTGGAACTTGATTTTGTCCATGGAGAATTGACCCTTGGCAGGGAGTTTGATTGGCGATCTGACCAATCATAATCCGCTATCCGTCGAATCCGCCATTTTGTCCGACAAAGCAGTCAGGAGAGTTAGTAGATTAACGTCGGTGGACTTGAACTAAAAAAAACGTTGTGTACTGACGTCTTTCCGCGGTTAAAACAACATTCCTTCTTATGTTCATTCATGTTTATTTGATGCTATAAATTAACTAGAAGGAAGAGATGATCGGTTCACGAGCAGCTTTAACTGAGGCTCTACAGCGATCTGTCAAGACACATCGAGCCACAAAACGGTATTTATTTAAATTTCTTTAAAAAAAATAAAAAATAAAATTTGAAAGTTGAGACTTTGTTTCATATAAAAAGTAACCTGCTCTGTCCTGTCTGTCAGCGCGTTGTCAGTGTACTCTCTGCTCTGCGATGTATTTTTCACTGTGCATGGTGAACATGGTGTGGCGTGAGAGCGGCTTGTCGGACATATCAACAGTAACTAAAGGGGGCGGGTCTTTGCGAACGGTCAATTGATTGAATGGTTGTAGTTTGCATGAGTGACAGGTTGTCCCAGCCTTGCGCCAGTAAACACATCATCAGAGAAGAGACGAGATGATGTCACTGCAAGAAGGTAAGTTATTTTGATCAAAGATTAGGGCACATGAAAACAAATTATAATGATGTGCACGGATAAATCATTTATATCCTAATAAATACTCCAATATTCCATCGAAATACAAGAATTGTTCATTCTGATTGCATTGTGATTAATTCTGATTGACTGTCAGTGTTTTTATATCAGCTGGAAAACAATCATTCAGAAAGTGATTCCAACCATATTCCTATGTGTCGTTCGTTTTTGTTATAGATGTGGACTACACTATTTCCATTGCATCAAACGATTATTGAAACTATATTGTTAGTGATCGTTATTGTTCTTGGTGTGAATGGGCATTTATTCAGATTTGTAGAATTCAGAATGTTATATTATTCTGGATATGACAGTAGGCCTAATACGAATATTCCGATCTTAATTAGAATTTTATTGTTCACAAAACACAATGAATTATTCAAGAGGAAGATTGTTTAGACTCACCATAGAAAAAGTCTGCATCAGGGTCTACTGTAGGCTGGGCTGGGGAACAGAGATAGAGACAGAATTAAATAGAATAAAATACAATTAAAATGTGATGTTCTTTGCAATGAAGGAAATAAGTGAAGATATCCTCTACATTAAAGCTATTTGAATAAATTAATGAGGCGTTTATAGTCTCAATGGCTTTGCACCTTGTTAACATCCGATAAAATCAGATCACTCAGTCCACCGAATGCGTCCACACTTATCAGAAGCGAACTATTTCACCTGTCCATCACTGGAGGGTATTCCAGAAAGCAAGGATATCTTACCATCAAACATACAATGAACTATTGGTTGATTTATCCAAACCTTCCAAAAACGCATCTGGGAGTATGTTCAGCCAACTCAGAGTATGTTCATGGTTAACACACCAGACATTCTCAACAGAGAGACGAACTGACGAGTCACCAATGAAAATGGACTCTAAAAAGTGCGCCATACTGCTTTCTTCTTCTTTTGTTTAATGGGTATTTACATACTTTGTGCATATCGTCACCTATTTGGTGGTTGTACAATTTTTTTCCGGTTATGTAAAAAGTTAGGCTATGTATTCTGATAAGCTATATTTTTAAATATCTTTTACATCTAATTTATTGTTTATCCTTGTCTCAGGTCCAGACTCTATGAAAATCTATCATAAAAACATAAAAAAAAAAAAAAAAAAAACTTAAACCATTTGAATTTTATTGCAAAAAGTAACAGTTTGACAGTCCATCTGTTGTGTTGTCATTTGAACAAAACCCTGGTACATTTTTTTTAATGATGTGTGTGTGTGTGTGTGTGTATGGGGGTGGGGGGTGGTGGGGGGATGGGGGTTAAGTGGTATTTATTCAATATAAAAAACACTTAAAAAAAAAAAAATGTGTTCACATTTTTTTCAAACTCTGCAAAAAGTGTGGAAATGTTTAATTGAGTGAATTTAGCATATATACAATGAAATTAGCCTAAATAGCCAGACAAAAGAAAAATATTACACATTCATTTTTACAACACAAATACATCATCTGAGATGTGCTTTTTGTCCACCAAGTTAAAAGTGCTCAAAATAGTAACACTCACAGATTTTTATAAAATAAGCCATTATATAATTTTGGCCACAAATACAATTAAGCATTAGTTTAGTACCATACCATAAACCCATAATACTGTGTTTGTTTTAAAATGTTTGTTCTGTTTTAATAGCACAGCACCTGTGAGAATAACAGAGACAATCTCACAGTGGGGATTACTTATGGACAAAATTCTCTCTCCAGCTCTCATTAACTGGAGAGTAGGAGAGCAGAATATTCGGAAAAAACGAGACTCACCTGCTCCAGAGGACATGGCTGCTCTTTCTGTGGGTCACGGTCCGGAATGACAAAACTGCCGATGTAAATTATAATGAAGCATTATAAATAACCCAACAGTCCTTATTTAAAGACTAAAGATTTTCTTTGTGCATCAGAAGTACTACAGATTCCAGTTAAAATATTTAACCCAATACACTGACCCCTCATATCTAAAGAGCCATAACTCCATAGCCAAAAAGAAAAGGGTTATTTGCGGACCCTCGGGCATTTCTCTCACTTCAGCTCCTTCAGGCTTTCTTAAGATAGCACTCATATTGATTCTCTGTGTTTCTTTCCAATCCATATCTCTGACTGTAATGATTAACACATGCTGCTTTGAAGAGAAAGTGACTCAGTCAGGGCAGTTTGCTTTTCATTTCTACATGCAGATCTTGTCAGACAAACAAACACTTCATGTGTATGATGTTAACTTTTTCTGTAATGCTTTGCTCAGGGGCACATGGTGCTAGTTTATTATTCGAACCAGCAACATTTCTTGATCTAAGCTGCATCACACCACCCACAATTAATTATTGACTAGTAACATGTAAAACTTTGTAAAATGGACACTATAGCCTAATGTTCTACTCAAAATGTCAACTTGATAAGTAAGAATTCTTGATTGCAATTCATGCAGGGATTTTTTACATGCTAACTGTTTTACTGTATCTTTCAATATGTTCCTGTAAGTTGACCCCAGAATTATTAATAAATGGCATAAATCCTCACATGCTAAAATCATGTAAACTCATATACCATGTCCATTAGAATGTTTTTTTTTATTAAATTGACCCCAAACAAATATATATATATGTATGTATGTATATTATTTAATTGTATTTGTTTATTGCATGGCTCATACTGACCCCAAAATTAACAATTGCAATAAATTCAATACATTTTTAAACTATAATTCTAACTCCGATCCGTTTGGATTTGTTTAATATATTGTTCAAAACGTTACTCCGTCAAATTGACCTCAAAATTGATTTAATTCACTAAATTAAAATTATTATATTCGTTTTCCGCCAGTTTTATACTATTTTTTTAGTGTTCTTTTCTAGTATTATACTTTTGTATTGAATGGTTTACACTGACCACAAACAAAATCATGCACTGTAAAAAAAAAAAAAAAGAAAGAAAAAGAAAGTTGCTGCCTTCAATTTTAAGTACAATCAACTTGGATGTTTAAGTAATTTCAACTTAAATTGTAAAACACCGACTTAAAAAAAAAAAATCTAAGTTATAAAAAAGTTGAACATTGCTTAACTTATTTTGATGAGTTAAAGCAATGTAAAAACATATGTTGTTATAACTTATTAATCATATAATTTATCCTTTTGGATTTGTTTTTCTGTATTTCTCAAAACATGTACAGTACTTTTGAGTCCAAATATAGAAATGTGTGTTCAGGCGGCTTGAAAAAAAGGCTAATAATAAAAAGCAGATAGATGAAGCTTCATACAAATACATTTTGACTGAGTTTAGTCTGGTCAGGAAAACATTTGAGAAGAATTTGAGAGGAATATAAGCTCATATTTGAAATTATTTTTAGGCCCTGTATAGAAGTGATTTCAACAGGACAAGCGCATGAACACACAACCTAAACATGTCATTTGTCTCGTCATGAACATTAAACCAATGAAAACGTGTTCATTTCAAATTCTACCATTTTAGAAATTCTGATGTATAACATAAGTGCAGGAGTCATTGCCATCTCAGCTCACCTGTGCTGTGGAAAGCTCCTCTTCCTTCTGAGGTCTTGTCTAATGTGAAAGTGTGTCTTTAGTCCAGGTGTATTTCATCCCTCTACCCCCCTTCCTCCCTCCCTCCCTCCCTCCCTCCCTCCCAGAGCAAGCGTTTGTAAATCTGGCCGCCACACCAGTCTTTGAAACGCATTTATTAGCCCATAAACACTGGCCTTCAACCTATGATAAAACACCATTGAGCCCAACCTTTGGAATCATCGCCCAAGGGAAGTCCAATTACAGCAGTGTAAAACACTGGGAGTGATCGTGGCCATATTGTGTCTTAACTTTGATGTGACGGACTGTAGAGAGTTTTCTGAGCTGTCAATAATTGACTTCCAAGTCCTTTTTTGGACGACTACACGGGACAAGACGCTACAACGGTGTCAAATAGATCGTTCTGATGGATAACGGAGTCCAAATGGTCTTAAATAAAATTTTACCAGACATATTGATCAGAGCTGCTTTTTCTGGCAGGTGATGGATGACCTTTTTTAAAGGAGCGAGAAGAAAAGGAGATATTGACTGATGCTTGGCGTCTCTGTTCGGAGATAGAGAAAAAGAATCTACACACTGATGGCTGTGTCAGACAAAGACTTTATTTATTTCGGAGCACAAAGAGCGGCCATACACAGTAGCTGCACAGATATGAGACGAATAGGTTTAACATTCCTCTCTAATAGCGAAGCATCTGTAGCGTTAGACTGTGTTCTTGAACAGCTACATGGGATTAATATTCTGTGAAACGCTTCTCTCTTTATGAACTTAGCCTACATTTTTTTATAACTCGCACGTGTTTACCACAGCAAGTGATGTGTGGAACAACACACTCACGTACGCAGACGCACACAAATGCAAAGGTTGGTCTCTTTAGACGCCGACATTTTGGTCCCATTGAACAGTGTTTATAAATATGAGTAATATTAAAGAGAGAGTTCACCAAATAATCAATATTCTGTTATTGTTTACTCACTGTCATGTGATTTCAAATTACAAAATGATCACCTTTACATTCACCTTAGCTTTGAAATGTCAGCACAACAAGGATGAAACTCTCTAGCGCACGTGTTGATGGTTGTGTTCACACACATTATACCAAATGGAGTACATTTTGAAGGGCCATGTGTGCATGTATATGCCAGTGTTCATGTTAAAACTTTCTTGAATGGAAAAGCGCTGCATGGACATTCTGCAAAATGTCTCCTTTTGTGTTCTACATAAAGAAAATCATTTTCAATCAGCATGACGGTGAGTAGACAATGGCAAAATATGTATTTTTGGCTGCACTATCCCTTTAAGAAAGAGAATGCATAAGCTACAGAAGACGTGTGATGAAAAGGTAAAAGACACAGGTTAGCGGCACTATGGTGAAGTGATCTTCTCCTGCGGTCTCGTTCTCAGGCCGCAGATGTTTAGACTGTGGGTCCGAATGAGGGCGTTGAGCCCGGCAGTGTTGCAGCTGATCTGAGGACAGCGGTGTGGCGCCCCTTGTGGTACAGTGGTTTTATTGTTTTGTTTTTGTGCTTGATCTGTGTAGAATGATGGAAAGATTGTCGGAAGGAGGTGCCCTGAATGCAGGCACGCATTCATATAAGCTCTACAGTATCTATCCAATGGCAAACACACGTGCATACGCTGTATATTCAAATATATATTCTGCATCAGATGTGAATCAATACTTATATTGAATACTTAAGTGTATTTAAACATGTCTGCTTATAATCTATACAATCTACAAGAAAAGACACAGCAGGTGGGACACAAATGACAATAACAAGTGGTCACACCACCAATAACAGTAAAAGTTATTAACTGTTTAAAACAAAATTATAACTATAATATAATATTAGACGTTAAAACAAAATTATTAAAGAGACAGTTCATCCAAAAATTAAAACTATGGTGTTTTTTGTCCTTTTTTAGATTTAGTCATTATATAATAAGGGCTACATAGATAATATTTTGTTTCCTTTTGTGTTCAACGTAAAAAAACAAAAAAACTGCATACAGGTTTGGAACGAAATTTTTGGGTGAACTGTTCCTTTAAACCACACGCACAAGTTCAGTTGGGGAGGAGCCAGGAACGTTAAGAATGATCTGCAGAAAGTGGCTAGTTTTGCTAAAACAACTCACTCAAGACGGACTGTCGCAAAAGGGCACAGACGGAAAGACGGATACAGTTACTGTTCACGTGACAGGACTAGAGGTCTACATACAAGACACTGGCCCATTAAAAATCCGAGTTATAGTCTCCTCCCCCACAAATCCCTGTCTCCTCTCTCTCCTCTCATAGCCATGGTCTGGAATCAGCTTCATCACCATCCTCAGCATCAGTGAAGTCATTCAGCCACGGCTATGTGTTCAACAATACTGGGAAGAAATAAAGCAGACATCACATACCCAGCTAACAGGGAACGTTCTGAGGACTTTGGCTAACTGAGGTTCTATCAAAGTTATGAAAAAGTTTAATTTCAGTAACATTAATACAACATTTGCTCAAAGTTACAGTTTTTTCTCAGGCGCTTTGGTGCTTCTTGTTCAACCTCCACATCATCTAGTCACTTGTGCACATCATAAAATCAATTTCTCATTCTTTTGAACAAATTGCAGTTGGTTTGGTACATTCATAATATTGATTATGTGCAAGTGTCTGCTGTATCCTACATTATCAGTCGCTAATGTCATGTTGATCAAAACATATTATACTGGTTCCTTGTTGGAAAAAAAAGGTCATTTTGAACGTTCTGAGAAAATTCAGAAATAACGTTTTTCATAACTTAACAGGAACATTTGCAAAATGTTCTTAGAACCTATTTTAGAACATTTTTCATGTTTTTTAGAATAATTTCTGATTCTATAATGACACTCATATGGAAAGTTGCTGTACCTGGTATGTTTCAGTTCTCTGCTTTAGGAGTCTCCTTGTCTTTACAAAGAAGAATAACAGAGGAACAGTAGTCAAAAATGTTCAATCAAAAGATGACCAATATATATTACAAAAGATGGTAAATCTTACCCTTGGAGACAATGATGTTCTCTGCTTGAGCTTCTTCATCTCCTGGAGCCCTGAGACAGAATGAAGTATAAAGAGAATTATAACTGGTGGTGTTAAACGTTTGTCAAGATATCATAGAGGCTGGGTGAGACTAACCTGGGCTTCTGTTTGAGACTGCATCGGCATCTGCGGCCTGCAGGGTGCAAACCATTTAGAACAAATGAAGGAATGGCAAACTTTACAAACAACCTGGAGGGATTTATTTTGTGATAATGACTGGGATAATAGGGAATAGGAATAGAGATATTAATCCCATACTAATGTTATCATTGAAACCTGCATGAAATATTGATAAGTAAGTGTGTCTTCATTTATACTTCTGTCACTGAGAGTGATATACTCGTGTGTCTAATTTCATGATAAAACATCTCATGCTCAGTTGAATAAAAGCACTGCTGTATTATTAATATCCGTGAGGCAGCTCAGTTTAGCTATTGCACTCTGATCTCTTTTGTTTTACAGTACTTTCTGAGTGATTTAGCTTCTGAATGAAGATGATGAGTAATAACACATAAAAAAAGATGCTTCTTACTGAGAATAAGGAGCATTCCGAGAGCGAACAGCACCACAGCAAACGCCAAACCGCAGATCCTCAAACTCTCATAGTCTGGTTAAGAAATAAAGGGATTTTTTTTTAATTTTGAAGTAATCTTTCAAGAAAGACTCAAGCTTATGTGAAAAAAATGTGATTTGCAGTTTGCAAACCTGTTTACTTGTGATATTCTCAAGTGTCACAGCATATTCAAGGGTAAGAAACTGTGGACACTTTTTTGTGTACTCTTTTTTTTCTTTGGAAAAACATGCACTGATAAAGTGAAAAACAACAAAGCTATAGATAGATAGATAGATAGATAGATAGATAGATAGATAGATAGATAGATAGATAGATAGATAGATAGATAAACAAACAGAGATAGACAGACAGATAGTTTGATAGACAGACAGATAGATAGATTTTTCCAAGGAAAACCCCTAGAGCAATCTGGGGCTAAGTTACCTTGTTTAATTGTATCTTTAACCACTGAGTTACCACCATCCATCCTGGGCGTTAAGCTGAATTTAGTTTGTGTCAAACATAGCACCAGCTTGCAGGCCAAAGAGCTTAACTCTAATGTCTTCAGAATGCAGGTTTTTGCTTCACGCTAACTCTTGGCGTGATGTTGTAATTGTGGCCTCGCTCAGAAGTGACTTGCCTCTAGCCACTCTCTAAAAGAGGCCAAACCTGGGCAGCCAATGATGAATAATCAGATTACTTTTTTTCCAAGTAACGCATTACTTTTCAAAACAAATTACTTTTAAATTCAACAACAATCTGAGTTACTTTTTCAAATAACTAGACAAGTTACTTTGTTTACCATGTCAAGATTCGGTTTTGGTGTGACCTTTACATTTGCCAAAAATAGAACTTTTGTTTATTGTTATTAAAAAAACAAACAAGCAAGCCCAACCCAGGTGACAAAAAGTAATGCAATAGTACTGTAACACATTACTTTCCAGAAAAAGTAAGTATCGCAATCAGTTACTTTTTTAGGGAGTAATGCAATACTGTAAAACTTTTAAAAGGAACTTCCCCAACACCACTGGGCAATAAAGAAGTTAAATGTTCTTGTATTGATTCTTACCGTATACAAATGGGTTCATTTTCTTCTCTTTTTCATCTGATGGAAAACAATTAGAAATTAGACAAAAAATTAAGCCATTGGTCTCATCATATACATATATACACACACACACACACACACACTTGGTAAAACAGTAATAACTTGCCTTGGGCAGCAGAGTCAGACGAAGCTGAGATCATAGCAGAGAGCAGAATTAGTGATGTGAAAAGAGAAAAAAAGAGAGGAATCATTAGTATGCATGTTTATGTTCACTAAAACATTCAATACCTAAAGCAAGAGTGTTCCATTTTGTTATTTGTTTGTGGAGGGTTTTGTTTGTGAGAAAGATCAGAGTGCCCAAAGCTAAGATGCAATACTGGCAAAAATATGACACTGCTTAATAAATGTGCAAGATTCAGACACAATAACAGGGTTTTTGACAGGGTCAATACAACTTGCTGTATATATTAAACTCTAAGAAATGCATTAGACTAAATTGATGCCTGTGAGATACGAAAGAAAATCCATAAAGATTAACATCTTTCTGATTTGCCTTTACTGTAATAATACAATTTTAATATTGTGTTAACTTATGCTGTATGTTATGTCACAATGTAGTTGATCGTAAACTAGCCAGAATCACCATCAAATGAGCTTTTAAATGAATTAAAATAATGTCTTAAAGCATATTGACAAGCCTGACATCAGATGCATCTTCACCACAGTCCATTAAAAAGTCTCTTAATATGACATCTGATAGGTGGCAGTGGATAATTTGACAGGTGGACTTATTTATAGGATGGATATTACTACTCTGCCTCCCTTTTGTAAAGGTTCTGCTGATTATTTAATTCGACTGACAAATTTCAGTCTGTCAACATATTTCATAATTTTATAGGGATGTACAGTATAGTGCTGTATAATCTGTAATTATCTTCACATAAGAGTTGAAAGGGGGAGAGCAAGTTCAGGAATTTTACAAAACAAAACAGAACGTCAATGAAAAGAGAGGGGAAGTGGACACAGAAAGGCTAAATGTATGATACACTGTACATGAGAGATACCTGAAGGAAAAGTGAAAAGAAACATAAAAAAGAAACATGGAGGGAAGGAGGGGATAATGAAGGTAAAGAAGAAACAAAGAAGGAAAAATTAAGGAAGGAAGTATGGAAGGAACGAAGGAACAATCTGGAAGGAAGAAAAAAATAAAGAGAAGGAAGAGACAATGAAGGAAAAAATTAGGAAGGAATGACCCTTGAACATTTGATGGAAAATTACCGGTAAATTATTAGATCATGTGTGAATATTCAAACGGCAGTCACATTAGCAAAATTTCGGAGAAGGGGCAAGAAAGGTCCACTGTCTCTCGTCAATATTGTGGTTACGTATGGAGCACAGCTACATTGAAGTTACATTCAAACTAAACAGCTTTCTACTGGTCACTGCAGCGAATCTACACGATCAGCGTGAACACGTTGTGAAATCTGCATGGTGACGGTACAGGTGACCCCACCTTTACGATAAAAACACTGAAAGCTGTTGCTTGTGCCTCATGATTATTAAAACGCCCTATACCTTAAAACCTAAGTTTCATTATTGGCATATTTGGTTCCATGAAGAACCTTTAACATCCAGGGAACCTCTCCCTTGCACAAAGGTTCTTTATAGTTGAAAAACATGGTTCTTTTAACTCTTTCCTCGCCATTGATGGTAATTTCCATAATTTGTGAGACAACGCTTCCTCGCCATTGATGAAAATTTTCGGCTTTCCGCGTTTTCACTGTTTTATGGTAGGGGCGCTATTACACATCTTCTGAAATAGTACTGAACCTCAGGATCAAAACACAGGCGAAGAAGCAGCAGAAACAAGTGATATCATATGTAAGCAGATGCATATGTAAAATAACGCAATCATCAACATTAAACAGCATACACTCTAAAAAAAATGCTGGGTTGTTTTAACCCAATTTTGGGTCAAATATAGACAAACCCAAACGTTCGGTTAAAAATTTTATTTAAAAATTGAACCCAACGGATGGGTTTGTCCATATTTGACCCAAAGATGGGTTTAAACAACCCAGCATTTTATAGAGTGTCTAAATTAAAACTACTTAACGTTACTGAATGAAATGTCGACCCAGGACGAGGTACAGGACTGTGAAACTTTGGGGGTGTTGATGGACTCGATCTACTCCATATATGTTTTGATCATCGTTCTGAATGCCATCCGGCCATAGTCTTTGACAAAAATGCGTTTTTCTAAGCTTTTTGCTCAACATGTTGCTTTTTTCATGAAAATTACCCAAATTCAATTGTTAATAAAAAGGAATGCATGAAGCTAGAATAGCAGAGGGTCTAAAGCAGATAGTCTGTTCTTTCTTTTGATATACTCAGATTCTCATATGAAATATTCTGGGGACCATGAATCGTTTGTGAAAATGATCAAAAATGCTGGCAAAGTTTTTCAAAAACATAGGCGGGGAAAGAGTTAAAAACTGCTCACTGAAAGGGGATAGAGTTTATTTACAGGAAAAGTCAAAAGGTCATTTTTTCAAATGTACAGTTTTTAATGTAAGAAAGTGGCAATTAAAAAGAGACAGTAGCCGCGTTTCCATTACCCTACAAATTGCGCAAATTGAAATTGCGAATTGAAAATGCGCAAAATGGAAACACGTCAATTTCGCAAAAACTTCCATTTATCGCAAACAAGTAATAAAAACTCGGTGAGTGTTTTAGCGCAATTTTCTCACCTCATGGGATCACAACACTAAGAGATAGTAAATCTTTTCCTGGATTTTTTTTGTGCGTTCCCGAGATTAGACCTTCCTTAACATAATGCCGAAAACCCGAAGTCTCTAGGTGGTCTGGTTGAGGAGTAGATAGAAGTGCAAGATTGGTGCGCACAGACGCACAGAAAAAATTTTACGCTCGCATGAGGTGGTTTTTCAGGCAATTCGAAAGAAATATTTCACAAAACTGCAATGGAAACAGTTTTTTCGCATTTACAGGTCGCCTGATGTAGATGACGCGGTATGTTTGGACAGAATACGAGACAAAATTCTTTATTAAATTCACATAAGACAAAATAATTACAGGAATAATGGATTCTAAACCTCAAATAAATGCCGCAGTCAAGACCTCGAAGCAGAAATGAAGGAGAAACACCCAGAAACACCTCATATGTGCCGCTCACAAGTATAATAAGGGTCGTTCCTTACCATTAATGCTTTGAAAACACACATACATCTCCTTCGATTAATAATAATGGCTAGTGCAGTGGCTGGGATATACAGTAGTACATAAACCTACCAACGTCCGTTGCCATGGTTTTTGGAATGATTTTCCTTATCGCGAGAGGAAAAAAATAAGATTTACTTATGGCGAGACTAAAATGTTTTAGTCACAAAACATCGGTTAATGGAAACGGCGTCATTTCGCAATAGTTTTTTGTCGACATTTAGAAAAAATAAAAAAAATAAAAAAAAAAATAAAAAAAATAAAAAATAAAAATAAATTTAAAAAAAAATCGCAAAAGTTTTGCGCAAATCTGTAATGGAAACGCGCCTAGTGAAGGAATGACATAAGGAATTGATGAAAGAAGGGAGGAAAAATTAAGGAAATAAGAAACAATGAAATTAATGAATGGAAATGGAGGAAGGAAGGAAAGAAAGTAATTAAGAGGGAATGAACCTTGTGGTTGCAGTGTGAAAGATAACCAGATGAAAATCAGTCTGACAGTCATCAGTGCACTCAGCAATGGGTGGCGGGTTTGTTGACAGAGATAAAGGATAAATGTTTTACCAGTTAGAGAGCTGTGTGTGTGAGAATGAATCTCGTGCACATGTTCTGGTGGTTTCATGTGGCCTAATTGTGGGTAGGGTGGAGTCTCTCAGAGGACTGAGATGGATTAAATGGATGCTCTCATTTCACAAATTAAGTTTGTTTGGCAAAAGCAGGACGGCAATTCACAGACATGTAAAAACACGTATAAACATGAAGCTTTCGATCAGTCTACTGAAGAACTAACACACACTCCCAGGATAGGAAAGGTCACTGATCAAATTCTCAGTTAAGAACTCTAGGATGGTGCTAATGTTTCATTATGTCATGGCTTTCTACCCATCCTCTTCCAGCTCTTTCCGATCCCACTGGACACAGGGAGACTGGAGTGTGATGGAGGGGGCACTTACCCGCCACATAGACTAGGAGGGAAAAAAGGAAGACCAGAACAGTTTCCATGACAACTGCAATGGGAAGAGAGAAAGAGAGAGAGAGAAATAGTAAATGGAGTGAGAATTGGTGTTAGTGGGTTACAGGTTTACCACATTCAGAAAGACTGGAAAGATCTCACATTATTCAGAGTCATTGTACCTATGCAATATTGAAAGAGCCTGACAGCAGCATCAGGTTAAATTTAGATTCCCTAGCCTCACAAATCACAGATACACATCTTGTGGTTTCTGAAATATTTTCTCAGAGTTCACTGAATAAACACGGTGTGTGTGTGTGTGTGTGCCATTTTATGTCTGGGCTAAAGTTGTTGCGTAACAGTGTTTGGTGCCCAGATGACCACAGTCTTACCACATTGTGAGTAATTTGGTATCAGGTTGAAGGCATATAAAATATACATATAACAACACATGTTCAAAAGTTTGGACTCTATACGATTTATTTATGTTTTTGAAAGAAGTCTCTTAGGCTTACAAAGGGTGCATGCATTTGGTCACACAGTAAAAACCGTATAGTATTGTGAAATATTACAATACAATTAAAATGTAATTATTCATGTGATGGCAAATATTAATTTTCAGCGTCATTAACCCAGTCTTCAGGGTCACACGATCCTTCAGAAATCATTCTTATATGCTAAAATTATAATCAATGTTGATTTTTTTTCAGGATTCTTTGATGAATATAAAATTTCAAAATAGCAGCATATTTGAAATTCACCTCATAGATCATATACTGCAATACCAATAATACATATACACAAACCTGGTAGTTATAGGTTTGAAAATTCAGAGACATGACATCATCTTTATGAAATGATATAGGGTCCTGTGCGCCTCCCTTAAATTTACACTAACTTCTGCAGGTCACAGTTAGTAGCATGACTGACTTTTTAAATCACACTTTGCACGAGATTTCAATTTTAATTTGTCACATTACTGTAGCGTCTGGGTGAAATCACAATGACTTATTTGTTCTAAGCTTCAGAAAGCTTTTAACCTTTTGGACTTCTTCATGTAAATAACAGGCCTAGCGCCGATGAGTCTGGATCAAATTGCCCCTGGATCAGTCTGGATCAAGTGGCATGGCAGATGCTAAACAGAAACACCTCCAAACTCCTTCATAAGCTTCAAAAAGATCTTAGTCAACTCAACTTTCCTCCCACAGTAGGCACGAAGACCATGGGGCATGGACGGACATCTGAGAGACGCACCAATATACATACACACACATACATACACTCTCCATTTAACTCATAAGTCATTCCAGAATGTATATGATATATTTCTGTGTGTATGCATGTTCCCCACCCTTATATTAGCCTGGTTATGACTTTAGTTGTGTTAGTTGAACTCTAAGTTCTTATATTCAAGTGTAAGGACAGATCTCTACTTTTGTATCCTTCAGCCCTATCTTTCTTGGTACCCAATTAAACCTCTCGGTTTGCCTTTGCTAAATATATAGTAGGTTACGATTATTATACTATGTTTGCCATCCTTTGGAGTAAAAACGACCAATTATGACACCATCACAAAACATGCTTAGGCTGTCAGAAGGAGACAAAGAAACTCTCTCCCACTAAAAGTGTTCTAACTACTATTGGTCATTTCACCCAAAATAGGTGTGGACTAAGTTTTCCTTAAAGGACGATGACAAAGGTCTCTAGCTTACTTTTTGTTCTCTAGTCTTAGCTTTGTCTTGTGTTTTGGTCTTGCCTTGTTTTAGTCTTTCGTCCGTGCTCATTCATTTCTATCTCAGACTTGAAACAGACTTTCCCTGATTTTATGGCAACTTTGCTTTCAAGTAAACCCTTTAAACTTCCCCCGAACGACGCGCTCTCCGGAAGCATGCTTCAAGCTCACGGACACACCGAGGATCTACACACACACGCATTCTTCCTCAGCACCAAATATCCATGGCAGTATTATTTATTTAGATATTTAGACGCGTTTAAGATTGTTTGCGCTTTAAGGTGATTTGATTCTTTGCTGGCTCTCAAAAGTTAACTGTTTGTGATATTTGCCATTCTGTGATCTGCTCTCTTTCTTTCTTTACTTTTCGTTTTTTCTGTTTATATGTATTATTTGTTTAAGTCATAGTATTTATTAAGTGTAGTCATATGTATTCATAGTTTCATTTATTAAAACCCATTAGACACTTGATTGTCTCTGTCTGCTGCTCATCGACCAAAGTCTCTTAAATGTGTGATCTTAAGCTACAAGCTTTTATACTGTTGGGTACTTTAGTTAGTAATCTAATAGAACAGAAAAGAAGAATAACAGAAGAATAACCTTTCTTGAGAGTTGATAAGAAGAAGAATCTTTCTTGAGAGTTAAGAAGATTGTATCGGTTCGGTTGACGAACAGATTAGTCGATGTGAAATCAATTCTGTTAAATGTTATTCTGAAAACTGATCTAGCTTATCTATATATTCATAATTTATTATAATTCGTTGTAATTAATTAGCCATATATATATAGAGATACAAATACATGGGCTATGTATCCCTTTTTGTATATATACAAAAAATACAGTATATATATATATATATATATATATATATATATATATATATATATATACAGTATATATACAGTAATATATATATCTGGTGATCTGGTGACTGTGGGGGCCATTGTAGTACAGTGAACTCATTGTCATGTTCAAGAAACCAATTTGAAATGATTCGAGCTTTGTGACATGGTGCATTATCCCGCTGGAAGTAGCCATCAGAGGATGGGTACATGGTGGTCATAAAGGGATGGACATGGTCAGAAACAATGCTCAGGTAGGCCGTGGCATTTAAACGATGCCCAATTGGCACTAAGGGGCCTAAAGTGTGCCAAGAAAACATCCCCCACACCATTACACCACCACCACCAGCCTGCACAGTGGTAACAAGGCATGATGGATCCATGTTCTCATTCTGTTTACGCCAAATTCTGACTCTAGCATCTGAATGTCTCAACAGAAATCGAGACTCATCAGACCAGGCAACATTTTTCCAGTCTTCAACTGTCCAATTTAGGTGAGCTTGTGCAAATTGTAGCCTCTTTTTCCTATTTGTAGTGGAGATGAGTGGTACCCGGTGGGGTCTTCTGCTGTTGTAGCCCATCCGCCTCAAGGTTTTGCGTGTTGTGGCTTCACAAATGCTTTGCTGCATACCTCGGTTGTAACGAGTGGTTATTTCAGCCAAAGTTGCTCTTCTATCAGCTTGAATCAGTCGGCCCATTCTCCTCTGACCTCTAGCATCAACAAGGCATTTTCGCCCACAGGACTGCCGCATACTGGATGTTTTTCCCTTTTCACACAATTCTTTGTAAACCCTAGAAATGGTTGTGCGTGAAAATCCCAGTAACTGAGCAGATTGTGAAATACTCAGACCGGCCCGTCTGGCACCAACAACCATGCCACGCTCAAAATTGCTTAAATCCCCTACCTTTCTCATTCCGACATTCAGTTTGGAGTTCAGGAGATTGTCTTGACCAGGATCACACCCCTAAATGCATTGAAGCAACTGCCATGTGATTGGTTGATTAGATAATTGCATTAATGAGAAATTGAACAGGTGTTCCTAATAATCCTTTAGGTGAGTGTAGGTATCTCATGCAAAATGCAAGAACTAATCACATGCTTGTAATCACATACAAATTTATCAAACTGCCTCATGCTCAAATAATACATATATACATATACAGATGGATATACTCATGTTAAGGTCTACAATGCCTTCAAAATGAGCTGTCTTACTGTCTCTATCTGTCTTTCCTTTTACTTTTTTCTCAGTGATTTGACTTTCTGTCAGTGAGTGCTGTACTAACATTTGTTATAGGAGGACAAAATCATTTGTTCATTATGTCATGGACAGGACATTGCTGGGTTCTGCCAGCAGTCCCACAATCCCCATGACAGCTTTCAGGGACCAGATCAGAGCAGTGTCATTTACTAGGACATTAAGCATTGGAGAGCCATCGGCAAGAAAATGACACAGGGTAGAGATTAACTGCCCTTGACCACAGGAAGGACATTTATCCTATACTTCTCTGGGTGTTTCAAGAAATGGATTGTGTCACAGGAACAATATTTTCAGAAGGACAGATCATTTGCCAAATCACAACACAGTCATTGAGCTTTCCAAACTTATGAAAATCTATTCATCTCTCCAGCGTATGACAATTCTTGTTCCTTTAATAGACAAGCCGCAAAAAAAGAAACTAAAATATAATTAGAAAAACAGAAACGGCCAATGTTCACAGACAAAACAGTCTTCAAGTCATTGTCAGAGAGTAGGCCTACATTTTTTTAATTTATATTTGTTCAATCGTGTTGCCATATGGCTTAACACAGAAAAGAAAAATGCTTGTTTTAATTCTAAAAATGCCAAACGCCCCTTCTGCTTCTCTACCCTTTAAAGCCAATCCTGCCATCGCCACCCTGGTGTTAAGTAGGGCATCATCATCATTATCTCAAAATGGTGTCATGATCAACCTGTGAAAGGGAACCAGGTCATTCTGAGAAAATGGTGTTGCCAGGTCTAAGAACTGTTGAAATTTACGAGATACTGAACTAATTCACACTACACTCACTTAACTCAGTTTAGTGTGCAATGTAACACAATAACGACAGTTCAACAAATATCTAAGGAAAACCCAAGGAACATCCCAAAGACCCTTGTATGTGAAACTTTACAACTACTCTACACGGATAATGAATCTGTCACTAGTTCGCAATTTTCAAAAGATAAACTGTTACAAATTTGAAAAAGTCATGTTAGAACTAGAAATAGCTTGACCTGTTTCTGACAAATTAACGGAAAAATTTCCCTGAGATAGCCCTTATACCATCACGCCAATTTGATTGGCCATAGCGCTTAGCACCACCCTAAGAATACGTCACGCACGCTTCATATTAGTGTGCTGCGCGCTATTTACTCAGATTCCATGACGAAGGAAGCACTATTCAAGTATGGGAAGGCCGGCATCGCAGTGTCTCGTTCCCTACTCAGGGAGCAAAGGTTACATACGTAACCAAGACGTTCCCTTTCATAGGTCTCTCAACACTGCGAATATCGCTATGGGACCGATTTATACCATAACGCCTTCACATACCTGAGAATAGCTGGAAGACCGTGGAAAGTGTCCGCTCAAGCAGATAAGACCTGGGAGCCGGGAGCCATCCTCACAAAGAGGAAAAACCCTAAAAAGAGGTCTCTAGTGGAATGGGCATGCACACCAAGAGGCGAGGCCAAACCACACGCCTCATGTGCCACAGAGATAGCCTCAATCACCAAATGAGACATTCTCTGTTTGGTGACAGCAGCCCCTCTGTTTTTACCACCAAAACACACAAACAATTGCTCCGATCTATGCGACTGGACTGAGATGTCGACATAGACCTTTACTGCCCTGACTGGTCAAAGTGCATCACTCCCAGTCTCCTAATCAGGATGAGAAAAAGCCTCCAAAATCACCTGCTGGGAACGAAAAGGAGTTGAAACGACCTTAGGAACGTATCCTGGCCTGGGACGCATCAAGACTTTAACCAGCCCCGGGGCAAAGTCTATACAGGAAGGGCTGACAGAAAGAGCCTGCAGGTTCCCTATTCTCTTAAGAGGAAAGGGCCACCAAAAGAAGTGTCTTAAGAGTCAAAAACTTCTCTGACACAGAATGGTTCGAACGGCTGACCTGCCAGACCTTCCATAACAATGGCTAAATCCCAAGAGGGAATTCGTACAGGGTGGAAAGGCCTAAGCTGTCTCGTCTCTTGTAGAAAACGAGAAACCAGGAGGTGACGTCCAACGGAAACACCTCCTATTGGTACATGCTCTGCTGAAATGGCCGCCACGTACACTTTAAGAGTGGCCGGGGCCGCACCCTCCGAAAAACTGCTTTACAGGAACCTCTACGACAGGGAATGGTCTCATCTCCCGATCGGGCTGGCCGGAGGGAGAGAGCCACACAGATCGCCTATAAGCTCCTCAGAATCAGAGGCCGACGTAGACAAACGTCATCGTCGAATGGGCCACAACCGAAAGAAATCACATCGCAAGCTTCTGGAGTAGGCCGCAAATCATCACGAACGAAAACGATGGGGTCTGAGCCGCGTTCGTCTACAAGCAAGCGGCTCGAGGAGAGAGAGAGAAAGGGCGAAAATTCCGTCTGCTCGCTCTCCATGCTCTCGGGCTCATAATCGTCACCCCAAGCATCCATCTTGTGTGGCGCCTCGGCAACAGCAGAAATGGAGAGGCGGGAGTTAGAGTGGTTCTGAGGCCTTCTTTCCTCAGAAAGCAGGTGAGTCTAGAGGGCAAAACTTTCAAACGCAGTGGTGACAGTCAGATAGGCCGTTAAGTGCTGCCTGGGCATGTTTTAAGACGTGTTTTTCCGCCAATGGAAACAGTTCCAAACAGAGTCGCATTTCAACATGGAGTAACACATATAATGGTGTTTTGTTCCTGAATGCTTTAAATTAATTGTTTGTGTGAATGATTCAATTACTTGTTTGGATCCCTGTATTAATCAGCATTTTGCACAAACTGACTCACTCATAAAGACAATAGTGAAGCTGTGAGTTTAATTAGGCTACTTAAAAACAGCAACGTTATCACCATGTTGCTGAAAAGTAATTTAGCTTTCAGTAACAAAGTTCATTCATGATTCATGGGACAGCAGCTAAAACAAGTTTCTGTGCTCCTGAATGTTGTGTGTGCAAAATCTATTTCCGCCTCAACAAAAGAAGCAGTTTTTGTGCAAGCGAATACGAGCACGTCTGTTTCATAATTAAGAAAAGTTATATTTCAAGTTCAAGTTCACTTTATTTATATAGCCCATTTACAACAGCCACTAGGCTGACCAAAGTGCTTTACAGAACAACCAGATAAATAATAAGAAAATAATACCTGCATAACAACACATAAAACACAAATAAAAGCAGCAAAGCTAAGAGCAACCTTAAAACCAGAGTAGCAAAACAGTATCAGACTCAAATATAAAATAGTAAAACAGAAGTGGCAAAGCAGTATCAGACTCAAATATAGAATGGAATAACAGGAGTGGCAAAACAGTATCAGACTCAAATATAAAATAGTAAAACCAACCTAAGAATAGAGATCAATATGCTAAAGAAAACAGGTAGGTTTTTATCAGAGACTTGAAGACAGACAGGGTAGGGGCTGTTCTAATCTCTAGAGGCAAGGTGTTCCAGAGCCGTGGCCCTGCCACCGCAAATGCACGCTCCCCTCTACGCTTGAGTCTAACGCAGGGGTCTACCAGCAGAGCCTGGTCGTAGGATCTTAGGCTTCTGGACGGAGTGTAAGGATGAACAAGTTTAGAGAGATAGGCAGGAGCCAAGTTATGTAGAGATTTAAAAACAAAAAGTAGAATTTTAAAATCTATTCTCTGTTGAACTGGCAGCCAGTGTAGGGATTTGAGAATCGGAGAGATGTGTTCATATTTGCGACACTTATGAATAAGTCTGGCCGCAGCATTTTGGACTAACTGAAGACAAGCAATTTGAGAACACCTAAGTTCTGCACCCCTGGGGATTTAAAAGCCGATAGAAATCAGGGCTTATACACTGAGAATTTTCATTTGGGCCGAAAACAATGACCTCATTTATGAATGACCACTGAAAACTGTACTTGTTGAACAATATTCTGAATATGGAGGATATGAATGTTTGGACTGACTGTCTAGAGCAGGGTTCCTCAAATCCGGTCCTGGAGGGCCACTGCCCTGCAGAGTTTAGTTCCAACCCTAATCAAATATTCCTAAACAAGCTAGTCAAGGTTACTAGAAAATTGCAGGTAAGTGAGTTTGATCCTGGTTTGAGCTAAACTCTGCAGGACAGTGGCCCTCCAGGGTTGGATTTGAGGAACCCTGGTCTAGAGTAACAACATTCAATATAATCTCATAATGTTGAACTCACTAATGTCGACATTTTACCGATGTTCTACCTCTAAGTTACCAGATGTCCTAACAGAAGTAGGAGCACATGAGCCAGAACCACGAGGAAATGATGGACATCCGGGAAATCGCCCTGTAGCACCATAAAAATACCATCTAGGATAACCTCATGCTTTTCCCCCCAAATTATATCAAGAGACAAATGGCTCTAGCTATATGTTTGATAATGTTAACACAACATAGCTTGGTAAATAGCTCCCTTATCTTGGTCTTTTTTCAGAGTCTTATCAGCATGTCAGCCATTCCAGAGGCACTGCTGCCAGCTAATGGACAATACCAAACTTAATGAATTTACAAGGAGCAGGAGTGTTTGGAATGAGACGATAAAAACAACATAGTTAAGCTGTTCTGTTTAACCAGTTTAATATCATTAAGCATCACTGATCTACTTAAACATATGACAGACTACACCAGGAGTATCAGTAAAGGCTATTATAAACGATTTGTCGTGTTATAACAGGGCATTTTCTTTTAGCATATTGTAAACAGCAGACAATGCCTGTCAGATCAGATTGATTCCTCTCATCCTGTTGGCAGTCACTAACATTTACAATTGTGTTTCAATATCCATCACACTAAAGAATGCATTGCACACCCACACAAATTGTGTGTTTAACACTGATTATATGGGGTAGTTATTGGTAGGGATACAATTAGGATTAGGTTCGTTTGACAGAAATGTTTTTCCATGTCATACTTGGCTAATATTTTAAAAAAACCTTTAAACTACTGTGTTCTGATAGCCTTTCAAAGTGTGCATATTAAAAGTTCAATTACGCTAATGCTGATGATATTTTTATGTTTCTGAAAAAGTTGTACACAATAATAAATCGTTTTTTTTTTTTTTTTTTTTTTAAATAGACAACTGAGTGGTGTGCACTCACATGAGATGAATACTGCTCTTATAATAATTTCCTAGACGCTAATTATCATGCTTTACTAGCAGAGACAACGGGATAATCTATACCTGTACGGCCGAAGAAGCAGAAAAGTCTGAAGACAGAAAGACTGACAAAGACAAAAAAAAAAAACATACATAAGGTGGAAATATTTGATGACTGGGAGCTTCTTTTTTGATGGAGAGGTCAAGGAAATAATTGTGTAGACCGCTCTCTGATGATCATGTTGATCTATGTCAATAAATGACAGTACAGCATCTAACACCATTGTGGCTATTTAAAATACAAGAAGAACAAAATACACAGAACTACTGAAAGCACCTTTACTGTTAATTTTTGGTCAGCAGTGTACTGGTACATTATTTAGTGTGTGTTCACTTCTCTTGGTTCATTTGGTGATGAGGACTTCCACGTTATGGTTCTCTCAAGTTACATCGTTACTAAAGGCTAAGCATGAAGCATGCAAGTTTGCGAACCCTTGCTCTATACATTTAAGCAACAAGTCAGCAGAAGAATCAGAATCAGAAAGAGCTTTATAGCACAATAATTCTTTCTTGAAAATAAAGCTTCCACTTCACACAAATACAACAACAATGCACATACTCTGATAATAAAATGAAAGAATAAAGTAATTTAGTGAACTCATGGATGCCTTCACGAGGCTTTAATTAAACACAACCTCTCCTCAGCAGACAAATGGCAGAGTACTGATGCAGCCAATTCATTTATCCTTTCAAGAAATGCCTCCCCAGGCAGTCGCTGACCCATGTTAATCACCCTCAGAATCAATTCAGACTATGTTGTCGACTACAGATATTTCCGGTGTTCCCTGGATGGACAAAAGGAAGCCAGTCGCTCTATTTGGATGGCTTGCGAATGAGACGAAACATAATTCACTCCCAATGACTGTCATATGAATTATGGATTTCTATTCTGACAAGCAGCAAATACAAACAACCAACTACCTACAAAGGATAGATGGTTAGAGTCATTAGATTATGTTTTTTTTATTTTTTATTTACATTTTAGTTTTGAGTTGTACTCTGCTCAGTGTCCCGCACTGAGCGTTCCATTTTGAACAGAATAATTTATCTTAAAGATATGGCGACAGGTTACAAGTGAAGTGCATAATTGTTGTGCTATTTTTGTTGCACTGATTTTGTCATCAAATACAAATACTTCATCATGTAGCAAAGCAGTAGTTACTAGATCGTATGTTGGATGCTGAGAGAATCTGACCTCAATGATATGACTCGCTCTATGAATGAGAGCGAATAATATTATCAACAGAGCCTGTCGCCGGCTGAGAGCTCTCATGACTAGGTGTAAGAGGAGTGCAAGTGTTTACTCGCTTTTATTCTGCCAGAACTAGAGCAGATTCTCTCCCCATCTAATTATCGCTGTTTTATGCACCTTTAGGCCCGCTAAAAACACCACATAGGAGAGAACCTTCTCACGCCAATTAACATCAGTAGTATATTTTAGGTAGAATGTGTTGCTGTGGGAAATATGCTACAATAATAGAGTGCTATATGTGGTGCAAAGAGGTATGATGGCAGTATCAAGAATTAAAGATCACATAACACTTAAATAATACAATATGTTCAGAAGACGTACAATCAGAAGTAGACACATGACCATTGAATTATTCAAAGAATTTAAAGACAGAGCATATATGAACAGTGTTGTTATTTTTCAGTTGGGTGTTTTACATTTCATTTTATATCGTTTTGTTTATTGTATTATTTAAGTGTTATGGGATCTTTAATACTTCAAGTTGCCATCACACCGCTTTGCACCAAATATATTGTAGCATATTTTAGTTTATATGTACATTTTATACTTAATTTGTCTGTCTGATTTTTCCTTGCTCCCCTAGCATTATGTAAGCTGTATTGTTATACATTTTTGTAATGTTTTTTAATATATTTAAAAAATAAATAAATAAGCAATTTTTAAAGCGACTAATACAAAAAAAAAATGTTCACTGATTTATTGGCCAACTGTTTAGTTATATGCACTTATTTAAAAAATGTTTTTAAAAAATGTTTTATTTACATTCAACATTGTTTTCCCATTAAAAATATGACATTATTACGTATCATAATTTCATATCCTTTAGTATTTGCCGTCTGTTTAGCATGCTGTGCCTATTTCCCTTTCCTTCACTCATCCTGTTTTATATGCAAAATAATATCTGACACCATTGTGATTAGCTAAATTGCATATTTTTCCATTTACAAATTATGTGATGCAGGGAAGAAAAAAACCCTAAAATGCCTGCGGGGGTGTTGATGACAGAAAATGGTAGGCCTATACAAAAGACAGCAAAACAATATTGAATGCATTGTATTTTCGATTTTTGATTCATACTCTACCAGTCATATGCAATGTCACCCATAATTAGCCTAATCCTGATTACCATATTTCAGCCGAATAGGATATTTAGCCTTGTAGATTTATTGAAACAGATCAAGGATTTCAGTTTATAGAATACAATCTCGCTGTGAACAATAGGTCATCATTGACTATTGAAGGTGAGACCCTTAAGTCTTTGATCAACCACAACGAGCGTAAATTGTATCCATGACAACAAAGGTTTCATTGGCGCGCTGCCAGACGCGCCTCTACCAGGGTGCAAAAATATTGCTATGGCAACTGTATCCGTCAGGTGATTAAGATTATTAGTACAGAAAGCTGGCTGTAGTTTTGCAAGAGATAGTGATGGTAACCTAGAAACTAAAAATGATGGCTATCACTGTTTGGCAAAGGGCAGAAAATCTGATGTAGCGTATAAAGTGGCAGCTGCCTGCAGGACAAATCCTTGCCCAGACATGATTTAGAAATCAAAACACGATGGTATTATGGCACATCATCAAAACCGTATAAATGCAGGACACAAGATACAATAAGGATAATGTTCAGTTAGATAATCATGATTCCAAAATAATAATGATCACACTGTACTGTATCACTCTGAAAAGGTTTGTTTTGTGAATGTACATTATCTGAATTATTACACGACTTACCAAATGAATTGACATGCTTATTTTGATTTGTGAGCAGAGATGTCATGAAGGTCATTGTTAAGAAATATTTAACCATTGACCAATCAGAAGCAAGTATTCCAGAGCGCGCCGCGTAATAAGCACTTTTACTCTACGTTCTCGTTTATAATGTATCGATCAGTGCCGAAGATAACGAGCTACCTGTTGTGCGCGCGGAGCTCAGTCGTGGTCATCATCACCGGACCCCTCCCAACCTGTGGATTTCCTTCAGCATGCATACTAAAATATAATTTCCCCACTTTTCCCCATACATTTCCCTCTCAGAATTTAATCTCGAATCCGCTCGTGCGCCATCATCATTTGCCCTCTCATTTCGGAGGAAGAAGTTGCACAGAAACACATTAACACATTTTCATCATTATCATGCAAATAAATAGCTCAGATAATAATTTGCAGCAAACATAACATGAATGATGTATAGAGGTCATATAAATAGTCATTTAACGAGGCTACAACACACAAAGCAATTCGGACACACCCTCAACAACGGCGCTGTACAGCAATGTGTATTCAAACATTAATTTAATAATACGTAAAATAATTCATTTTTTGAAGTCTGTGTTCACTTCTGCTGTGCGTAAAACGTATTATACATTTCAAAAAACATATATGGCTGTTGAAATGTCCACAGTCCATTTATTAAATGTTTACATTACTTAGACTGATGATGCAATTGGAGTAAAAGCCAGCAATTACGCATGTCATTCCCAAAATACCACATTTATAATGAGAAAACAGCATGCAACATCAAGACTACAAAACAACAGCACACGCCCTCGTTGGAAAAGTGACTTCATACCCTACCTCGTCTTGTCTCCTTAATTGTAAGTGGATAGGCAACAGTGGGGCAAACGCTGCTTCCAATTGACAGACACGATCCGCGCGACTGTCGGGTTCTCAAGCCGTTAAGTAATTTGGCGTTTTGAAATGTAACGGAAAGTTGTGGATGGGCAAAAATCCGCCCAAACGAGCGTTTGATGTTGTATGGCTGCCAACAAGGTTTTTCTGATATAAATATACGGACTGTTGGCTTGTCCCTTGTCTCTTCTCTCGCGCTCTCTCTCGGTTCCCGCCCTGCCACGCGCGCAATGAGAGACACTGCACGCGTTGGTTGGCTGGACTTTATAAGCGTAGGCCTATACCGCCATAAAACACAAGTCTTCAGTGCGTATATCCTTTCCTCGTGACTCCACAATAAGATCTGGTGTTTGTTTTTCAACGTTATCACTAATGATACATCTTTATTATTATCCATGTTGTTTCTTGTTGACAGAGTTTAAATGCAACGCAAATCAAACTCGTCTGTTTTTTTTGTTGGTTTTTTTTTTTTTTTTTTTTTTTTGAGAAAAAGACCACAGTAATCTCAAACTCAGAAGATTTCTCAAAAATGTCTGTTGAGAAGAAAAAAACTGTATCTGCAAAATATTAATTATTTTCACATACACCCCCTGGACAGCATGCCAAATACGCATAAACCTTTACTCTTTCTAATTATATTTAAGTGTGAACTCGTGAATTAACATTTTGCAGATTCTGCAAGGTGTATGTAAACTTTTGAGCATGACTGTATATCAACATTTGTCTCCATTATTATTATTATTATTATTATTATTATTTTACAAGGTGTTTTAGGAGAAACATCAGGGACAAAGTTGATTTTGCAATAACATTTCCCACTTGGTGGGGTATTCCTCAAAGTGGAGTTATTTTTGAAAGTGTTCTTAAGACTTAAGACTTAGTCTTGGCTATACAGAAAAGGTAATGAAAATGATATTTCAAGGGATCATTAAATCCATTCATAATGTAAACAGATTGACTCGTACTCTTATGCTTAAAGGGTTAGTTCCCACAAAAATTAAAATTCTGTCATTAATTACTCTCAAGTAATTCCAAACCTGTAACACAGTCGTTCATCTTTTGAACACAAATAAAGATCTTTTTGATGAAATCTGAGAAATTTCTGTCACTCTATTAAAAACTACGCAACTACCACTTTGACGCTTCAAAAAGTTATCCCTTTAATGTGCTGAAAACCACAATAATGTTTCTTGTCTCATCATTACATGAATCACCTGTTATATTTTCAATTCAAAACAGCTTATTTTGACAAAAAAATAATTCTATCCTAAAATGGTTGGCAAATGTTATCTACTTAGACCTTACCTCACACTCTTTCAACTGTGTCACACTTGAAGAATAAAGCTCAAACCATATCTGCTTTTGGCATGATTTATAAAGAAGCAATATGAATCAGAGAGAAAAGGACGGAACCTTCACACAAGCTAAAACAACACAATCATTTTATCTTAGCTCATAGACACTGATTTTCAAATAAAATGAACACCCCTTTGGTTAATAAATACATATTAGTAGAACACTCCCATTATTTCTGTAGAATCAGTGCAAGGATACAGATTTAAAGAGGCACAAAGGCTCAAATTCAGCAATGTGCTGTGAACTTACAGTATAAATGCAAAGAAAAGAATGAGGAAAGCACAGCAACAGCGGTGAACTGCATGGGCTTCAACGCCTGCAGCTCTGCTTTCCCAGGTTGAGTTGTTTTATTCTTGTAGGAGAACGTGGAATCAATAAAGTGTTTTTATTTGTCCAATTGCGGCTACAATATTGCAACATTGTCCCATGTCAAAGTGCATTACTCTGTCCTTCATCTTTTGTTCTGTGTCCACTGTCATTGTTGTCAGGAATGGACACACCATACAGAAGAAAGGCATCAGGGCTTCTCTTTCTAATATTTCAAATGACAAGATATAGACATGTTAAGAGAAAGCACTAAGTATAAAGTATATATTATGATCTACATGGACGTTGGACCATGTTGTCCACCTTACCTGCATCGTGCTGTAGATCCAGGGCAGAAGGCTGGTCACTCTGCTATATACTCCTGGTTTTTGTCTTTGTCCACAACCTGCTCCCCAGCTGGTGATTCCGGCCAGATACCAGCGTTCATCATCTCCCCCGCACATCAGTGGACCTCCACTGTCCCCCTGAGACCCAAAACAAGGACGGAGAGAAAGAGAATAGAACTTTAGACCATTGTGAACAAACAACTGTACATTTGACTTAAAGCCTTTATATGTAATGCATTATAAAAGTATATTTAATGCATCAATTATGCCTTGTAATGCACCTTACAAAGCATTGTGTGGTTTCATGAACTGTATAGTCATGTTAGTGTATAGTCAACAGTTATAAAGCATTATTGTACTGAACTATTCATTGAGCACACCTTTAGAAAGTATAATGCATTAAATGCATATCAAACAACCAATTTCAGACGTAAAAAAGAATCTGCATATATAATAATGCATTTTAACTGTGGTTAAAAATGATTTATGAAAATATATAATACATTACATTTATAATGGATTATACATCAACATTAAGTAAAGTGTTTCTAAAACATTTATTAAAATAGTGTATAGTACAATCTAAAACAAAATGAATTTATTGTTTTTAGAAAAGTACTTTTAATATACAGTATATAGAAAAAGTTATTTATAGAAAAGGGGTTCTTTTGATGATATAATTCCAATGTTAGTTGTACCACATGATTTTGTTGGTTGCACTAAACAGGCATGTGATTGGCTAAGGACAAAAAAGCAGGAAAATATACTGAGACCCCCCATATAACAATATACACTACTGGTCAGTAATTTGGGTTCAGTAATTTTTTTCTTTCTTTTTTTGAAATAAATCAATACTTTTATTCAGCAAGGATGTGTTAAATTGATAAAAAGTGATAGTAAAGAAGATTTATATTATTAGAAAATATTTTTTTTATTTTGAATAAATGCAGTTCTTTTTAACCTTTTATTCATCAAATATTTTAGGCAGCAGAACTGTTTCCAACACTCATAATAAATCAGAATATTAGAATGATTTCTAAAGGATCATGTGATTACTGGAGTAATGATCCTGAAAATTCAGCTTTGCTTCACAGAAATAAATTATAATTTAAAGTATAATAAATTGAAAACCAATTATTTTAAATTGTAATAATATGTCACAATATATAAAAAAAAAAAAATCAGTATTTTTGATCAAATAAATGCAGGCTTGATGAGCAGAAGAAACTTCTTTCAAAAACATTAAAAATAGTAATGTTTCCAAACTTTTGGCCTGTAGCCTACTGTATTCCCCCCAAAACTGCACAACTGTAGGGTAAAACATTAATAAAAAAGTGATAATAAAAAATGCGTCTTAAAACTGACATGATTGTAACAAAATCACACAGTCTGGAGAACTCAGAACAACTGCTAACATTAAGTTTAAGGTAAAAAATAACTGCCATGAAATTATACTATCTTACTCCTATGCAATTAGATAAACTGTTCATTCACTACATCACTTTACCTCTGTCTTTATCCCCTTTTATCCTCTTCTCTTCTTTTTGGCACTGTATCTATCGCAGACTATAATGCTCATTTATAATGTGTCACGTAAATTCGGCCATCCGTCACAATCTGTAAACTTTCACCGCGTCTAGAACTGGCGCGAGCTGCCAGGCCCGTTTCTACGAGCCTGTGTGTTAAGCGCCCTCAAAAAAAAGCAATGCTGTATATATGGATGCGGCGTCGCGCACGCTACACAACAAATTACCAACAACTGATCGCGCGCGCGCTCTGTTTCTGACGCACTTCAAGCACTCGCTGGGCGGGGAAAGATTGCATCTCTCTGCCATCTGTAACCATGTTGACGTGCCGCCCGGTGTGGCCGCGATTCGCGGCGATTGTGGTTCCGTCCCGGGTTACCATGGTGACGGCTGTGAGATTCCCCCCCCCCCCCCCCCCATTTTTTTTTTTTTTTACAGATCTGCATGATTCACGTAGGTCACATTTTCAGGTCGGAAAATCCGGAATTCCGGATTAATCCGGAAAAATCACATCCCTGACTAAATGATTCAATATTATTTCTAAGAAATAAGATAAAATAAGAAAATATTATATTCCTTTTCCTATAAGTTTTGTACAAAAAAAAAAAAGTGACATATAGACCTATTGTAATTTTCATATAAAAAAGTTCCTAAAGCAAATGTCATCATGCTTGCATAAATGCTTTGTTGAATAAAACATATGTGCAGTACTGTGAACAACAACATACAGCATTTATAGCCAAACACCAGAATGAATCAATGTCATGAGACAAAGAAACACTGGGCGAGACTTGACCAGTAAATAATGTATTTGCCTTAAGTCGCTCTGTGGTCTAGTATTATGGACACAATTGTAGATTCACCTGACAGGAGTCCCGGCCCCCATTCAAATCGCCGGCACACATCATATTCTTAGTGATGGCTCCCCTGTACACCTGACTGCTGTTACACACACGTTCGTCAATGACATTCACTGCCACATCCATAAGAATCGTAGAGCTATGGTCTGTGGAATAATGGAAACACTCACAGTCAAAGGTCAAGGTCGGCTAAAAAGCTTAGAAGACAACACACACTGTGACGTGGACAAACTTCGAAGCTCAAATCAGCAGTTTGCAAACTGTATTAGCGTGAATTTTATGAATAGTATGAATAGGTTATATTTCACCTAAAATAAAATTTTATTTAGGATTATTACTATTGTTAAAAGTTTTTATATATTTTTTTATATTTACTATTTTATATAATTATATTCATTATATTTTTGCATGAAGAAAATAAAGCCCACTGAAATATTTTCATTTGCATTGTGACATTTTTATGATTTCCCACCCCAATTTCTTATTTACTGTAATGTCTTCAAATGTTTTTATTTTTTAATTTATTATAATAAATATAGTAGTATATGAAGAGTTCAGATGCAAAAGCCTCTAAGTGCCATCTGAAATTTTATTAATTGTCATTTAAGTGAAATTACTTAACTTAAATATACAAGCTTTATAAAAATTATCATTCTAGAAGAAAATTTCAGATGGCACTTAGAGGCTTTTGCATCTGAACTCTTCATATATATATATATATATATGGTCGTTTATTAGTAATACTCTTTCTCATATATTCTCAATGATGATTGCTATCATTTAAATTAAAATATTTAATTATCCTTTCTGCACACAAGTTTTATAACAAAATCAGCATTAACTGAAGGCAACACAACAAACACTATCATGTTGTATACATACAGAACTTTACAATTGAAATAATATATCAGATTTTTTGGACATTTCAGGACAAGTCACATCACATGCAAAAAAAAAAAAAAAAATCTTAATAATCATAGAAAAATAAAGTTTAATTTTCTTCATGCACAATGTAATTTGTTATTTCTCTCTCTGTCTCTTTAAAAAAAATTGTGATTTGTGAGATTCACCTACTAAATGACATTGTCCTGTTTAGGTAAATAATAATAATACATTGTTACTCCTCAACCATTTTTGTTCATTCTCATTGTTATCTCTCTGTACCTGCTCCCTCTTGTGTTGTCCCAAAGCCAGATGTCCGGCACTCTAATCCATTAGAAAAGGTCTGGTCAAATGTAGGAAGGCAAACTGGCTGTATGGTACCTGTATGTGAAAGAGAATGTTGAGCTATTGAAGAATATTCAGAATATAAATGTATGGTTCTTAAGGGTCACTAAATGGTTTCACTGTAGAAAATGCAGTGCAAACATATTTTTGTTTTCGGGAACGACTCCATTAAGTCAATCCAACTCACTGGAGAAAGCAACAGGACTGGTGAGTTTCAGTAAGGCGATATCATAATCATTGGTGTTGCTGCTGTAATTCTCATTCACCATAATCTTCTTCACAAGGAATGGAGTCTGAAAGGTATTCTGGGAAATAGTCCCAACATAAACACGCCAATTTCCAGAATTCGCCATTGAGCTGTGATCAAGAGAAAAAGATTATCAGGTTAACATTTATTTTTTCATCAATGTTGTAATGACATAAATTGATTAAAAGAATGTCTGAAAACTCGCTGAAACTCAAAGCAGCAATAAATAATAAACATTTGACAATTGATACGCTAGTTCCTGCAGCTTAACTAGAACATTGCATTAGCAACAAACATGAAGCTTTGAAACATTTGCAAATCTTTTTTTTTTTAATCAGTGGTCCGGAACTTGTACTGAACTCACTGATTGAAGTCACATGATTTCAGCCAGTGAGGCTTTGTTACGTTATACTGGTCTAAACCTTGAATAATTTGTCGTATCTAGGTGGTGTTGCTTTGGTAAACCATGATCGAGTGTCTAAAGGCCCGTTTACACCAAGCATGATAATAATAATAATATAATAATTCATAATATAAAAATTTATCTAAATATAAAATAATAGCAGAATCCACAGCACAACCATAATGATAACAGCACAGAGAAACAATATCACTGGAATCACTTACATAGACAACTATTTTTTTCCAGCTGATGAATGATTATAAGCAATGACAGCCAATCAGAATCCAGTAGACCTTAAAGCGCTTGAGCATTTAAAGCAGCAGATGACAAAACGGCAGCATGCCTTTAGAATAACCACAATAATATTGTCCACCGTTATAGTTAACTTTATAGTTATGGTTCTTAGTGTGAATGGCCTTAAAGGGATAGTTCACCCAAAATTTTTAATTCTGTCATTTATTACTCATGTCGTTCCAAACTTGTAAGATTTTCATTTATCTTCGAAACACAAATGAAGATCTTTTTGATGAAATTTGAGAGCTTTCTGTCCCTTCATTGACAGCTATGCAAATACCACTTTGACGCTTCAAAAAGTTCATAAAGAGATCGTAAAACTAATCCATATGAATTAAGTGGTTTAATCCAAATTTTCTGGATGATCGCTTTATATGATGAACAGATTGAATTTAGGCTTTTATTCACATATAAACATTCATCAACTCACACATCAGTTGTGGTAAACGGAAGCTCAAGCATGTTCACTTGACGTGCGAGAACCAATGAGGTTCATTCTCGTGTTACGCAGCATGTTTGAGCTTCAGCAAGAACCAATGAGGTTCATTCTCTTGTTACGCAGCACGTTTGAGCTTCTGCAAGAACCAATGAGGTTCATTCTCGTGTTACGCAGCACGTTTGAGCTTCAGCAAGAACCAAGATAGTTCTCGGGTGTCAAGCATGTTCGGTTGTGCTTCTGTTAATGTTCGCTGATCAATGTTAATATCTGAATAAAAGACTTAATTAAATATAGTTAATACAGTTTTATAATGTAGGTACATTTTTTATTTATGTAATAAATGTAAAACTTATGCATGTCTAATAATGAAGAGGAGAATGATATTTAATTGCTTAGAATTGACCTAGTTAGTCAATCCCTGCCTGATAACCAACCTTTGGAAGCAATGGGCAGCTGACACAACAAAGTCTGGAGAGATGAGCGATCCACCACAAACATGGTGTCCACTGAAATGCAGGCTAACCTGCCAAGGCCACTGGCCAAGTTTAGAGGACGTGCCCCCTATGATCCTGGAGTCACTTTGCTGCTTGCCACAATCTGAAAAACAAAACAAAAAACAAAACTATTAATTCAACAGTTCAGTGTGAGAAGGATGATCCATTTACTCATTATCCAAACAATGTCACTTATGGAGTGAACCATGATTGAAGGTGTACTGTAATGTATAACGTTTCATTTAGTTGTGCGTCACAGTAATTTGATGTAAACTGCGATCAAATTTATTCTTACCTGTGCACATAAGTGAAACTGCACTGTCGTCCAAACAGCTCGAGCTGAACAAAGAAAAATTGTGAAAGACAGATATTATGGCCTATTGAGGAAGTTTATACCCTGACAACACAAAAGGTCTTATCCCAGCTAACAGGGAGTATTCTCAGAACTTTGGGTAACATTCTGGAAAGGTTCTCTCAAAGTTATGAACAAACATTGTTCCAGTAACATTAATGAGCAGCTTTCACGTGATTTCACAGCCTTATAGGAACGCCCACCTGGAGGGTGAAACAAGGCTTTCCTCCATTGCCCACAAGTCATTTTTACCAGGTTTGTACTAAGTACTAATACAGTAAGACAGAATTCAATACCAAATTCAGTATACACCTTATTGATGATGTATACTATACAAAGGCAAGCAGATGAACCCAGAATATAAACGTCTAATTAAGCATTTTTCCACAGAAAACCATTATAAAGAAAACACTTAACCATTTAGCCTGTTGCATTGCGTTCATATTTTGGGTTCATCCGCTCGCCTGTATAAAATATTCATAATAAATTAAGGTGTGTACAAAGTTTGATCTTTTAACACTTTCCCTGCCATTGACAGAATTTTCCAGCTTTCCATGTTTTCACTGTTATACGGTAGGGGGCGCTATTACACATCTTCTAAACGAGTACTGAATTGCCAGATCGAAACAGGCAAAAAAAGGAGCATAAACAAAAGATTAAAGCATTGCTTATGCACGTTGTAGTCTTTGGATAAAAACGCGATTTTCTCAGCTTTTTTTTTTTCACTGTCCAATCGAATGAATGGAGAGACGGGCCTTCCGTTGTCATGATGAAAGCTACAGTTGCTTTGAACGCCCGGAGAGTGCGATGATAAACTTGTGGTGCTCTCGCGGGTTACCAATGTTAAGAGAAAGTAAATAAAGTTAATAAAAGGCTGATTTGACGTTTACTTGACTGACAGGACAGCTGTTTCGGTGGTTGCCTAGCAACATAAAAAATGCAGCGCACCGCTTGTTCTGTGTGATCGGGGCAGTGCTGTGTGCCTCGCGTTTTCGACCCTGAAAAACGCGTTAGGTGTGATCGGGGCCTAAGGCATGTTTTGAAGATTATGAAACTTTTTCATAGCTTGAATGTTAGCGAAACGTTTTTAGAACATATTTTTGTTAGCTGGGATGCTGTTCTACAATCTGCACTTTATTTGATCTGGTCTTACCTGACATTGACCAGACCCTGTATAGGTTTGGCTGATCTAGATTGTAGAGTAAGGGCTCTGGACATCTTGCTATTCATTGTACTTGATGCGTAAGACCTAAGGGAAAAGAAACACAAGACATCAGCTATATTAAAATATTTTTTGTTGGAACAAGATTCATATTTGGTTATACAGTATCTGGACCATTAAGTGTTCACCCAATGAAGATCACCCAAAAATGAAAAATCGGTCATCATTCATTCTACCCATTATGTCGTTCCAAACCTGTATGACTTTCTTTCTATCCTGGAGCACAGAATACAATATTTTGTAAATGTACAAGTCATATGGACTTTTATGTTGCTTTTAGTGCTCTATTAAGGTTGATGGACCCTAGTCGCTGCTGACCAAGAGCTGCGTGAACATTCTCCAAAATTTCATATTGTGTTCTACTAAGAAAAGAAAGTCATATGGGTTTGGACCAACTAGTACTGTAAATGGTATAGCAGAATTTAAAGAAATGTTCTTGTTAGTGATAGATAAATATGTTTACCGTCTAAAGCCCAGTTGTTCACAGATCTGGTCAGCATAACTCTTATCCATTCCCTGATTACAGACTGGAAGGAATCGACCATCCTGAGCAGTTCTGACCAGCAACTCTCCACCTTTACCAAATCTCACTGAGAACATTGGGAAGGAATGTTAAACAGTGAAATTGAATTTCCGTATTTAATTTTTTATTTTATTTTTACTTTTTTAACAGTAAACATATCTGACCATCATTAAAACAACTTTAATATACTTGACATATTGCAAGATATTAAGACTTGCTTTCTGCAATATATATTGAGAAAGTGTTATATTAGTATTATTTACGTACTATTATAGTATTTATTCATATTTTGAATTGGCCTTTATTTTAAGTTTTTTTTAATTTTTTTATTTTTTAGTATAAGTTTTAGTCATTTTGTTATGTGTTTTTGTAATATACATATAATTTGCATTTTTAGCTTTGGCCATTTTAGTTACTTCAATTTTATTTCATTAAGTTAAGGCATTTTTATTTTATTTTATTATAATATTTATATTTTATTTTAATTACCAAAAATTATTTTAAATAGTTTTAGTAAACAACAACAACACGGTATAGAATTAGCTTGATTTTACTTGTTTACTTTAGCTTAAATTTAACATTAAAAACAATACTAATCCGGTAAGAATTATTATTTTTTTTGTCAGATGTAACAGTTTTGTTTTGTAAAATTTATCAGATGTTGTTTTAAAGAGGTTTAGATATATTTGCTCTTTGCGGTGCAACTTGCACTGTAGTTTTTAACAGCCTTTTTTTTCCCCATAACAATAAATAGAGGCCTTACTGTGTACTGTAAATGTTTATTGCAGTCCAGTCAGTTTCTGGCTAATCTTCAAATCTAGTTTCCTTATCAAGACATGTCAACCTTGTGATTTTCACCAAAGTATTATCCAAAACACTCAACTAATAATCTCTTTGTAATGTTTCCTAAATTAATCAGTTACATCTGATAGTCCGCCCCTTTTTATGTAGGCGTGAGTGAGCTCACCGGTGGCTAATTCGTACGAATTCATACGACCTCACTCGTACGAATTAGTAAGATTTTTGCAAAATCGTACATATTTTACGAATTGCCCAATTCGTATGAATTCATACGAATGACCTACCCCTAACCCCGCCCCTAAACCTACCCATCACGTGGGTTTAGACAAATCGTACAAATTCGTACGAGTGAGGTCGTACGAATTCGTACGAATTAGCCAACTTTTTATCATTCGTATGAATTCGTACGAATTGGTCGTGAGATAGTGTTGGCTCACCGCAGTCTGTCTCATCGCTGGCCTGTTGGCAGTTTTGGATGCCGTCACACTGAATGGAGGAGTTGGAGCAGATGTCAGACCCCTTTCTGTCGTCATCCGTCTCGTGGTCTTCCTGCGACTCGTGGTCTTCCTGCGACTCGTGGTCTTCATTTTCATTGCAGTCTTTTCCCTTGCAACTGTCCTCATAATGGGCGGAATATGACTTGGATCCGTAACGCACTATCCCCATAAGTGAGAGAGCGGCAAAGAGAACAATCAGGGAAAGGGGTTAAGGTACAAGGTGAGCATTAATGATGAGTCCTGTCGTTACCTCCAAGCCAGATGGCCAGTCCAATGAGAAACAACAGAAACAGTGCTCCTCCCCATCCACCCCAACACTTGCCACTCCGTCCACAAGACTCCTGCCTTTTTGGGGGAGCTGAAGGAACAAGAACAAATCAGCAATCCAACTAAACTAATGTCCCACATTTGAGATCAAAAGTGTGTAGCACTACTATAATTGTAGGCGAGTCGAGGACTGTTCCTTTATTCAAAAATGCAGATTTGAATGCAATTTATTAAGACAATGGGCCCTATCATACACCCAGCACAATGCAGCACCAGGCAGGTGTGTTTTGCTAGTTTCAGCCCGATGCAGTTATCATTTTCACTCCTGTGCCACGTTGTTAAAATAGCAAATGCATTTGCGCCCAATCCCGCCCATCTGTTTGCCCATGGGCGTGCTGGTCTGAAAATGAGGTGTGTTCGGGCGCATTGTTGGTGCGTTGCTATTTTGAGGCAAATGAAGACTGCGCCATTGACCGCAGTATTTATTTATTTATTTAAAGAGCGCGTTAGTAATGTGCGCCTAAACACCTATGTGCCTACACTTTGTCCCGTAGATTGTCTTCTTGCTCACTTTAACTTCGCACATGAGAAGATCAGTTTCCTCACTAGAGAAGCAGTCAGTTTTTCCACTTGCAAATTCCACCATGTAAATAGCGAATCTGCCGTGGCGCGAACACAACTGGCTTTTTAAAGGGAATGTGAGATGAGACTCTGATTGTTTTTTGGCACATTACGCCCAAAACACACCCATTACTCATTAAAAGAATAGGGACAACCCTTTTAGACCATGCACTGGGTGCGCCAACCATTTTTCCCATCGTTAAACTAGCAAAAGTGGATTCGGAAAAGCCCTAAGTGCTCCGTGTGCTTTAGACCATGCTCTTAGATCGTTAAAATAGGGCCCAATGACTTCAATATACATAGTCTATTATGAACATTTTCAATTTCTGAATTAACTATAATTTTTGTTTGTTTTTTTGTTTGTTTGTTTGTTTTGGTGGGGTTTGACGTAAAAATGTATAGCTGGTGTAACTGTCTGGAGAATGCAATGTTTAAAAATGTAGAAAATTCTTGAGGTAATAGTTTGGCAGTCTTTCCTTGTTATTGTAAAACAATTATTAATTAAAAAACAAAAAAATATTGTTGTGAGGAATTAGGAATACATCCAATGACTTAATTTGTTCTATCGTTTTAGTTAAATCGTCTGCATGTACTACAAATTAGTACAATGTGGCCACAATTTAACAAGAATGAGGGTAAGAATTAGCAAAGGCTATGAATTTAAAAGTTGTGGGGACAGATTGTTAATTTGGGACAACAGTATCTTATTTTTCTGCATGTTATGTGTAGGGCTCCATAAAAATCAGATTCAGAGTGTTGACACAAACATTTTGTCCAGCCCTCTTGTTGTTAGTAACAAGAAACCCAGAAACAGGAAACCTCACAAACAAGACCTTGTAGATTGTCAGTCTGTGTGTCAAGGTCATATATTTATTTTTCCTGCCTAATTGGGTTTGAACTGTTAAATACATGTACTTATGTGTCAAAATGCCTGTCTTTGCAAGTATCCTCGTAGACAGTCATTTATTTATTAAGTGAACGTAAACAGTTGAAAAAGAAAATGCACAAGTATATTGGATCCATGCATTCGGTCTTAAAGTGACAGCAACCTAATATAAAAAAAGGCTTGAATTTTTATCTAAATTTTGTTAATACTTTTTGCTTAAATGCTATTCTATTTGAAACTGTAAACATAAAAAAAAAAAAAAAAAAAATCAAAAAAAAATCAACAACACAATCATTACATTTCTAAGAATTTGGTACATGCTTTGTAAACCAATTTTTTATTGTTTTTAAACATCCTAATTTTCCAGTTTTTAATGTTATAAATTTGAGTCTCAAGCATTGCAGCTAGAACTGCCCTCCCTGTTTTGATTATGATCAATTAGTAAAAACAGTATGCAGATATTAGCTTCATTTAGCAAGAGCATATTATGGAGAAAGCTTTTTTATGGGAAGCACCAAATCGGAGCGAATAAATAGATTCAGTACTTACCAACAACTCGCTGTGTGACGATGACAGCTGATACCTGAACTTGTGCTGGATCCTTCTGAACATAGTATGGCACAGTTTTCTGTGCGACACCATATTTGTCCTGACAAATCACCTCCTCGTAGGTCATAGGAGGGGTCTGTGGGTCCACTGCCACCGAGTAGTATGGTGGAGGAAGGTCCTTCTACAAAAGAGAAAGTGAAAGAAACAAAGATACTTCTATAAATGAGAATGAACACTTGCCCTTTTTTTCAGATCATCTCTATTATAGTTGGTATGGTTTGACAAGTTCATGTAAAATCCTTTTAACATACAAAAGATGCCACACATTGCTCTTAGTAGAACTTGTTTGTGTGCCTTGTCTTAAATAATTAAAATGCCTTCCACTCCCAACAGGATTCTATGAGTTCTGCATTCTAGTCAAATGCCATAACAAATATGTCAATATACTTGTATTTCTAGTTTTTACTCCTCACATGTTTTTCTTGTTTTTTTTAAAGTTGCCATGAAATTTTGTGTTGCACAGCCAAATAAAACCACTTCCCGAATGCGAAACTTTTTTTTTATCCTATTTTTTATTAATAGTTTTTTTTTATCCTATTTTTGGAGTTACTGACTTTGGTGCCTATTTTTATGAAGGCCTAATTGTATTTACTATTTTCTTTTTTTTTTTTTTATTAGATTGTTGTTGTATGCTATACACTCACCTAAAGGATTATTAGGAACACCATACTAATACTGTGTTTGACCCCCTTTCACCTTCAGAACTGCCTTAATTCTACGTGGTATTGATTCAACAAGGTGCTGAAAGCATTCTTTAGAAATGTTGGCCCATATTGATAGGATAGCATCTTGCAGTTGATGGAGATTTGTGGGATGCACATCCAGGGCACGAAGCTCCCGTTCCACCACATCCCAAAGATGCTCTATTGGGTTGAGATCTGGTGACTGTGGGGGCCATTTTAGTACAGTGAACTCATTGTCATGTTCAAGAAACCAATTTGAAATGATTCGAGCTTTGTGACATGGTGCATTATCCTGCTGGAAGTAGCCATCAGAGGATGGGTACATGGTGGTCATAAAGGGATGGACATGGTCAGAAACAATGCTCAGGTAGGCCGTGGCATTTAAACGATGCCCAATTGGCACTAAGGGGCCTAAAGTGTGCCAAGAAAACATCCCCCACACCATTACACCACCACCACCAGCCTGCACAGTGGTAACAAGGCATGATGGATCCATGTTCTCATTCTGTTTACGCCAAATTCTGACTCTACCATCTGAATGTCTCAACAGAAATCGAGACTCATCAGACCAGGCAACATTTTTCCAGTCTTCAACTGTCCAATTTTGGTGAGCTCGTGCAAATTGTTGCCTCTTTTTCCTATTTGTAGTGGAGATGAGTGGTACCCAGTGGGGTCTTATGCTGTTGTAGCCCATCCGCCTCAAGGTTGTGCGTGTTGTGGCTTCACAAATGCTTTGCTGCATACCTCGGTTGTAACGAGTGGTTATTTCAGTCAAAGTTGCTCTTCTATCAGCTTGAATCAGTCGGCCCATTCTCCTCTGACCTCTAGCATCAACAAGGCATTTTCGCCCACAGGACTGCCGCATACTGGATGTTTTTTCCCTTTTCACACCATTCTTTGTAAACCCTAGAAATGGTTGTGCGTGAAAATCCCAGTAACTGAGCAGATTGTGAAATACTCAGACCGGCCCGTCTGGCACCAACAACCATGCCACGCTCAAAATTGCTTAAATCACCTTTCTTTCCCATTCTGACATTCAGTTTGGAGTTCAGGAGATTGTCTTGACCAGGATCACACCCCTAAATGCATTGAAGCAACTGCCATGTGATTGGTTGATTAGATAATTGCATTAATGAGAAATTGAACAGGTGTTCCTAATAATCCTTTAGGTGAGTGTATAAGTTTAATAGTTATTTGATGTGGTGCTTACTTAAACATAGAGTGTAATTTGATTCTTTGGTCACTAAAATGGGATCAAACCTGATCACTGAGACTATTTGCACTGACTGCATACTTCATCAACATAACCTTCTATATTGACAATCTGTACAAAATTTGACATTTAACCTAAACTGCCATTTGTATTAGACCATACTGCTTGAGTTTCGTTCATTTCCTTGTCTTGCTCATTTTCACCCCTTTGATTGTATTGGTTCAGACTGCCCAATCCATTATCATCCATGATAAGACTGAACAAATGCAACCAGGGCATTCTGTAATGGGCACTGTCTTCTGGGAGAGACTTTGTCTTGAGGAAAGGTAGGCAGATTGCTTCCTTTTGAGGCGAATGGTTTGCTTCCTTGTTAGCACAACAGTCCTGAAAAGAATACACTCTTTTCTTCTTCTGAATGGATGGATTTCATTACAGGTAGTATTTATTTTACGGGAATAGTTCAGTAAAGGATTTCAAACTCATATGACTGACTTTTTTCTGTGGAATGCAAATGCGAATGTGATGATGACTGGCCACTATAACACTTCAAGCTTCAAACATAATGCAAATAAAAGTTGTCCAATCCAATCCAACCATTAATAATAATTAATAATAATAATAATTTGAGTCAGTAAGCTGCTCTCTAGAACTGGATCAGTCCACGTCATGAACAAACCAACTGATTTGGTTTTGATGATTTTCTCTAATCTTGGAGAGTGTGGATTTCAATCTGTGAGAAAAATAAGTATTAGTTTTATTTCTTGGTGGTTTGTCTACAATGTTTATGAGGGTAGTTGCAGTATTTCTAGTTAATACTAAAGTTATGTTGACATGGCTAATTGGAATACTTGATTCTGACTAGTCAATCGTGGCAACTTTTAACACAACTTTAAAGTTGGCATGAAATTGACGTTGTGATAGTCTTTTAATCCCTATTGTGACACATATCCAAGTTAAACAGTTTCCCTAACAAGAAAAAAAATGTAGGGAGGGACTTTTGTCCAAGGGGGAATTGATTGGATGGTTGTGGTTTGCTATTGGTCGATCTCATGTGAGTGACAGGTTGCCCCGCCCTCAAGCCACTAAACGCATCATCAGAGAAGAGAAGACATTACAAGAGGGAGGGGAAGTTAGTTTGATTAACAGTGATTCACAGTGCACAATATTTGTCAATACTGATATCTTTCTCAGTCGAAACACATTTCACATGATCGCAGACAGGTCTAGATATCTAACCTGCTAAATATCTGTCATCTGATATTAGTCTTTGAAAACAGACACACAGCGATAGTCACTAATGTGTATGAGCACTGCTTTGTCTCCATTAATGGTCAGCGAGTGGGAAATCATGGCTAAAATCATATAGTGTCTGGGTGACATTACTAAAATTACTGCTTATTATTTTTACTATTATTATTAATTACATTACTACTTATGTCTCAGGTAAGTAAAAATGACTTAATAGCACTTCAGAGGCCAGTTGCATATATATTTACTGTGTATTAAAAACTAGTCTGACCAACTAGTTAGGGGTAATCAGTCTTACCTTTCAGATTCAAATGAGATTAATCTACCTTTTTATGGGACTTTTAAAAGTAACACACATCACATCACAGTCCAACCATTCGGTGATAAGGACCGGCTTGACTACACATTACCCATTACATGCTATGTATAGTCTATTTCAGAACACCTTTGGAAACTATGCAGTTTAACCAGATGCTTTGTAATGCATTACTGAGTTGTGTTTTGTGACTGATGTATTTTGAAGGTCACAGCCTACCTCACTTTAATTTCCAGTTCAATGGCCTCTTTTAAAAGATGTACCTCTTCAGTCCAGTGAGTAGGTGTGTAAGTGTTGGCACTGCTTCACCAAATAACAATAAAATTGTCTGTTTACACCCGCAGTGTCACCAAAACTATGCATGTTTCACACACACACTGCCAAGATTTGACAGGTGGGCCATGTTTTCTGGGCTTTGAATATGTATTAAATTCACATTGTATTGATGTCATTTTTCCACAAGTGTTGCATGAGTCAAAACCACTTTTCATACCACAGCTTAGAGCCTGCATGGAAGGTGTTTTTTTTTTTTTTTTTTTGGTTATTGCCTGCCTAATAGGTTAATAAATATGGGTGCTTAACCCATTCAACCAGACCAGTCATATTTGTTACCCAAATCACATTTAGTTGTTGATATTTTATATAGAGTTTTCAACTATTTAGTTGATCGTTTTTGCTTCAGTGCCACTAATACATTCTTTATGATGTCAAATGTGAATTGGTCATAATAACGTTATAATAATCATAATAATGTTTCTTTGAGTAATCATTAAACCTACTTGACTATAGTTATATTTAACTACCCTGGTCTAGAATGATGACTCTTAAATTGACATCCCAGAACAATACTGACCCCAGTTTCAGTCTAGAATGAATAGTGGGTTTCTGTCTGACATGCATGTATCCTGCATGAGTGTTATTCAACTACTCAGAAATCCTAGATTATCTTAAAATTCTTCTTTAGCATTAAGTTGGTTTTACAACAAGTCCTTCAGGTTATACAGACAGCTAAAATTATTAAATATATAGCTAAACACCTTCTAATTTTCCAAATTTGACCAATGAGGTGTGTTTTAGGTCTCACTTTTCAGTGTTTGATACCAAATCTTAGCTATGACAAAGAATGAGAAAGTTTTCAGGTCAATGTGGAGGAACTGGTTTGTCAAAACTCTTACCATTACCCAAAATAGCATGGCCAGCAGTTATATAAAGCAATTACCAGCAAACTAGCTGTCAAAGTGAATATATATACAGTACAGGCCAAAAGTTTGGACACATTACTATTTTTAATGTTTTTGAAAGTAGTTTCTTCTGCTCATCAAGCCTGCATTTATTTGATCAAAAATACAGATTTTTTTTTAATATTGTGATATATTATTACAATTTAAAATAATTGGTTTTCAATTTATTATACTTTAAATTATCATTTATTTCTGTGATGCAGAGCTGAATTTTCAGGATCATTACTCCAGTCTTCAGTGTCACATGTGACATCCAGTCTATCACATGATCCTTTAGAAATCATTCTAATATTCTGATTAATTATGAGTGTTGGAAACAGTTCTGCTGCCTAATATATTTGATGAATAAAAGGTTGAAAAGAACTGCATTTATTCAAAATAAAAAAAATATTTTCTAATAATATACAGTGAGGAAAATAATTATTTGAACACCCTGCTATTTTGCAAGTTCTCCCACTTAGAAATCATGGAGGGGTCTGAAATTGTCATCGTAGGTGCATGTCCACTGTGAGAGACATAATCAAAAAAAAAAAAAAAAAAAAATCCAGAAATCACAATGTATGATTTTTTAACTATTTATTTGTATGATACAGCTGCAAATAAGTATTTGAACACCTGAGAAAATCAATGTTAATATTTGGTACAGTAGCCTTTGTTTGCAATTGGTCAAACGTTTCCTGTAGTTTTTCACCAGGTTTGCACACACTGCAGGAGGGATTTTGGCCCACTCCTCCACACAGATCTTCTCTAGATCAGTCAGGTTTCTGGGCTGTCGCTGAGAAACACGGAGTTTGAGCTCCCTCCAAAGATTCTCTATTGGGTTTAGGTCTGGAGACTGGCTAGACCACGCCAGAACCTTGATATGCTTCTTACAGAGCCACTCCTTGGTTATCCTGGCTGTGTGCTTCGGGTCATTGTCATGTTGGAAGACCCAGCCTCGACCCATCTTCAATGCTCTAACTGAGGGAAGGAGGTTGTTCCCCAAAATCTCGCAATACATGGCCCCGGTCATCCTCTCCTTAATACAGTGCAGTCGCCCTGTCCCATGTGCAGAAAAACACCCCCAAAGCATGATGCTACCACCCCCATGCTTCACAGTAGGGATGGTGTTCTTGGGATGGTACTCATCATTCTTCTTCCTCCAAACACGTTTAGTGGAATTATGACCAAAAAGTTCTATTTTGGTCTCATCTGACCACATGACTTTCTCCCATGACTCCTCTGGATCATCCAAATGATCATTGGCAAACTTAAGACGGGCCTTGACATGTGCTGGTTTAAGCAGGGGAACCTTCCGTGCCATGCATGATTTCAAACCATGACGTCTTAGTGTATTACCAACAGTAACCCTGGAAACGGTGGTCCCAGCTCTTTTCAGGTCATTGACCAGCTCCTCCTGTGTAGTTCTGGGCTGATTTCTCACCTTTCTTAGGATCATTGAGACCCCATGAGGTGAGATCTTGCATGGAGCCCCAGTCCGAGGGAGATTGACAGTCATGTTTAGCTTCTTCCATTTTCTAATGATTGCTCCAACAGTGGACCTTTTTTCACCAAGCTGCTTGGCAATTTCCCCGTAGTCCTTTCCAGCCTTGTGGAGGTGTACAATTTTGTCTCTAGTGTCTTTGGACAGCTCTTTGGTTTTGGCCATGTTAGTAGTTGGATTCTTACTGATTGTATGGGGTGGACAGGTGTCTTTATGCAGCTAACGACCTCAAACAGGTGCATCTAATTTAGGATAATAAATGGAGTGGAGGTGGACATTTTAAAGGCAGACTAACAGGTCTTTGAGGGTCAGAATTCTAGCTGATAGACAGGTGTTCAAATACTTATTTGCAGCTGTATCATACAAATAAATAGTTAAAAAATCATATATTGTGATTTCTGGATTTTTTTTTTGGATTATGTCTCTCACAGTGGACATGCACCTACGATGACAATTTCAGACCCCTCCATGATTTCCAAGTGGGAGAACTTCCAAAATAGCAGGGTGTTCAAATACTTATTTTCCTCACTGTACATATAGCTTTAATGTTTAATGCATTACCTTTAACTGAAAAACAGGATTATAAGCAGACCATCACCATATTTTTACAATGAATTTATTCCTCTTTGTAGAAAAAATACATTGATTGTTAATCCACATTAGCTCAGGTCCACTGAATAATATTAACAGATACAACTGTAATTGTTAGTTCATGCTAACTATTGTTGACAAATGGAACCTTATTCTAAAGTACATACAGTTTATTTATAATTCTAATAATTTCTTGATCATGTAGAAACTTGGTAAATGTGTGAAAAATGTCAATGCCACAACTATTTTTGTCCTAATGAGTGTGTCACATATTGGTAATGCATTAATGCTTTAGTTAAAATTAGTTTAATCACACTTAAGATTAATCACACTTCAAAATCATTTGAACCAATTAACCACTCTATTTTTATATGCCAATTCTCTTTCATTGTTTTAACAAAGCAAAACAAAAACTTTCTTAGTACCCTCTGGTGCTCAACATACAAGCCAGACCCTTACAAATGCATTCATATAAAAAGTCCACTGAAATAAACCACACGATATAGAACATTAACATGTCACACATGCATAAAAACATAGTTGAGATAAATACAAAAGCATACACACTTGCAGCCAAAACTCTGCGATTGTGTCTTACCGTGTCATTGTCTGCCATTATAGGCACAGGAGTGAGAACTATGGTTAGATCCAAAAGTGACTATGTATTTGGGTGGACAGGATTTCAACCTGTCTCTACAGTCCTAAAGGAAAAATGTGACCCTCGTTTCCATTTTTCACCTGCTTTTCAAGACATAGTTAGGACTGCCCTCTTATCCTCCCTCTTTTAGTTTCAATGTAGGAATGCCAGTGTCACATCTACCTGCCCGACCAGTTTCACGACACAGGAGCCCTGCATATCTTCTCACCTCCCCTCTGGCTCACCTGGAAATGATGAGCTAAAAATACACTGTTAGAAAGATCTGTAGAAATTACAGTATTACTGGCAGCTACTTGCCAGTAACTTACTGTAGATTTAAATGGATGTTATTTACTGGCAACAATTTGTTCAAAATTAAATGAACATTAAACATTAACAAGTATTTATCTTTACAGAATAAAACTAAAATAACAGCCTCATGCAAAGCATTCTGGGAACCAAAATCTGAAGGAAAAAAAACAGAAAAAGGTTGATGAAGATTTCTGGTTCCCAGAATGCTTTGCATTAGATTGTTATTTTATAGTTTTATTCTGTAAAGACAAAGACTTGTTAATGTTTAATGTTAATTTAACTTTGAACAAACTGTTGCCAGTAAATAACATACATTTAAATCTACAGTAAGTTACTGGCAAACAGCTGCATAACTACAGCAAATTTTTTACAGTGTAGTTTCATATCAAAATAACTTCCCTGTTGTAAAGTTATCAATATTGTCTAATTTCTCTGCAATTGGCAGGCTTAATTCATATTGTAAAGTAATGGTGGCTTTCTACACCACTGTGTTTACTCCACCTTCATGTTTACAAGTTAAAAAAAAAAAAAAAAAAAAACGTAGTCAACATTTGAAGTGGATCAAAAAAGTTCATCAAAGTTGTCCTAAGACAAGAACGGGTATTCTTCAAAATTCATGTATAACTTTGATGGAAGGTTTTGATCCACTTCAAATGTTTCCTACTGTAGTTCTGTTGGATAAATATAGATGACTAGTTTGACTAAAGGTTGCTTGCTTGATCAGATATTTATGTTAAACTTCAATCATTCTAACCAATCATTCAACCATCCATTGCAATCATTCAAAGATGAACTGCACAGGCCAGAAGTTGGGTAATAATTAAAGTGGAAATTTATTTTTTTACAAGTTGAAATCATCTTATTGCATAAATTACGACATGGTGTGAACACACCTTTTGAATCTGGTAAGCTTGTGTGGGTGCTTCTAATTTCTTAAATTTGTGCATTCTCGTTTCCTTCCCTCGCTTCTTTCCACGCGTCTCAGCTCCACGGTGCCTCCACCCCCTGTAGGATGCAAGGGAAGGCTGCAAGGAAAGAAAATGAGGACAGAGGAGCGAAGAAACGAGGAAGCATCAATTTGAGTATTGATATCAGTGATATATGAAATATCACGTGTTTTATACAGTGGGCTTTTGGGCACTCAAATGACACTTAATGTATTAATGTTATTTAAATACCGGTGAAATGAAAGTGGACCAATTTAATATTTTGATTATGAATTAGATCTTTGCAATTTTGTAATATTTGGTAGGCTATTCTGTTTTTTTCAGGATCGCTGAAGCACGACAACATTTTTCAGCACAGCAGTGGTCAAATGGAAAATTCTCTTCATCATCATCATCACAGCAGTGGCAGCTGAGTCACCACAGTGAACAGGAAATGCTCAAATGACAATTCACAAAGAGAATGACTAGGCAAAAAGACAGCTGTATTTCAACATCTCTCTTTTCCAAAGGTATGTTCAGCCTTTCAACAACGTCACTGAGCTTCTTTTCACTTTGTGAATACACGTAGTCAAGGATAGTTTTTGAACTAGTGGAAACAATAACTTTCTTTTACCTTCCTTTTATTAATATCTTGGTTGTACAGTATGTTTATATGTCCATGCATACTCTTTAACACATTTCTATTCATGACAAAAGCACAGACATGAGACAACCTTGATTTATTGTTTTTTCCCCCCAAACCAATATAAACCATACAGTGGACATTTGAAAAACGAGAGCAAAATATAATAAAGCAATAGTCAGGTTACATGATCACTTTATTCAGATTTGTGTTGTAACAGAGCATGAGGAACATAATGTATTCATGTGCTGCAATTTATTGTATCAACAAATGAGAAAAGTAACAAAAGCCACCTTGAAACTGATCCACGTGATTTGACTGACAACATGACTGTTCTGTTAGTTACAGTAATCAATGAGTGACAACACAGAAAGTCCCATCGCATTAATTATATTACTTTTTTTTTTACAGTTATTTACCATATAAAATACAGATTTTTATTTACATGAATATAACATGATTCCATAGTGTAAAATGCTACACTAGTCAGTAATGGTCAGTAACGTATTCAAACAACAAAAAGCAATGTAATATGAGTTGGACTATGATGCAAAAGGCACTTCAAAAGGCACAGGTTAAACATTCAACACTCAAGCAAACATAGGGGATATATATTTAGAGACTGATGATGTAATACAGGTGTGGACAGCCTCATGATGAGGCTCATGATCTCAGCAGTTAGGAAGCCAGACAACTCAGTTTATAAAGTACGCCTTCGCTCTACACTGCCTCCTGTTTGCCAAATGAAGAATGGCAGAAACTCTCCTTTGGTCTTCATACAAAATCAACCATTTTGTGTGATTAGATAGGCATCGCTACCTAAACAAATATGTCATTTTCTAACAAAAACTGCCCATATGACTCAGGTTGGCAAAATAACTGAATACATTTTTGTAAATGTTCTAATAAAACAGGAAGAAAATGATGTCAGTAGAACATGAAATAAAAGACTGTTGACACGGATAGTTTTCAGTCACGTGATTGTAGGGTGGCCCTTTCCATAACACCAAAAAGGAGGACACTTTGCAGCATTTAGTGAGGCAGGAATAACTGCATAGGACTCTGGTGTACTCGCAACTACAATACAATTTTGTCCATCATATCGATGGTATCATGATACAGTGATTCTGAAATAGCCTATTCATTGCCAGACGATTTGATCTATGATACTGATGTAGACCTATGTGTAACAGAAGAGGCAAAAAAGTGTTTGTTCACAGTATTTGTATTTATTCAAGACATTGTGATGTCTGTTTCAAAAACTGACCACTGAGATGAACTTGTCTTGCAAAGTGCACAGTGCCAGAAAACCTAACATTTCTGGACTTCTGGAAATTACAGAAATACATATAATGAATAATAAATACACATTTCAGTTCTTAACAAAGAAGTTCACCCTCTGCAGCAGCTCAGGCAACAACAGCACCTCTAGGGTCATCATGGCCAAATTCGTGCTCTTTTGTCCATTCCGGATTAAATGAGGTCTGACATTTCGGCATGATAACGTTATGATATGACGTAGCCAGCACGTGGACTCCACGTCGTGGAGGCTTGTTTACGTTTTTAACCAATGATATATCAGATATTTATTTGACACCACTTTCAGCCAATCATTTGTTTGACCAGAGATCTTACGGCATTAGACGCTATGCTGCTGCGTCCCAATAAAGATTCTAGAGCATTTTTTTTAGGCCGTTTCAGCGCAACTCCAAAAAGGAGGACAAATGAATGTCCGGCTTGAGGCTGTGCCGGACGCCGGACAGGGGGCCAAAATCCAGACGTATGGCCACCCTACTCGATTGGTGCATGTGTTTAGCCCCACGTTTAGGGTACGTTTACACAACAACGATGTAGGCAAGTAAAAACGGAAAAGTCTTTTTTTTTTGGGGGGGGATCATTGTCAAAGCGATACCCTTTCACATGGATCCGTGAAAACAATCAAAAACTCTATGCATGCATGCCAGGCCAGTAGTTGGCGATGTCACTTTGTAAAGAAACACTACGCACCGATAGACTGAACACGTAATACGCATGATGTAACCGTTTTCAACAAATTCACATTTTTGTAGTTTACACGGAGACAATAACATATCATTTTCAAAAACATGCAGTTTTAAACCCGTTTTCAAATGTTTTCATTTTCAGGCCCCCCAAATGGCGTTGTTGTGTATATGAACAGCAAAAACCCATATGTTTTATAGTTGAAAATGGTGTCGTGTAAACAGCCCCTCAGACATAGGGTGCTTCTCAGTCGGAAGGCTGCATCCTAGTGAGCCAGTATCCTTCTTAGCCCAGTCCTTCGGAGGCTTGTAGGCTAGAGTCCTCCACAGTATTAATGCTAGAATGAGATGCTCTAGTAAGTGCACATGGCTACTTTGTATTAAAAATCTCCCAGTAGCTTACATTATTGACAGTTTAGTGTTAAGTGATTAATTTACACCAAAACAAAAAACTTGCATGCCTTCATCTCCAAAAACATTATTTTTGTCTTACAAAGACGGCTCAGAGTTGGATCTTTTTCGTCAATTAGAATGTGTGCAAAGGATTGTGGGTGATTTAAGGATGCAAAAGATACACTTGATTCATCCTTCAAAATGAGCTGAATGAAAGACATGAAATGAAGGCTGTCTTCCAAGGATAGCCTACATAAAATTGAGACAGTCTACCGTGGCACTTGATGATGTGGCAGCTGAGATATGCAGTCTTACTAGGCGCAGCCTTCCTTTGGAAAAGTACCCATAGACTGCGTTTAATTTTTTTTTATGCCCTTCCCTTGCCATCATCCCTCACATGTATGTCATTGCTTACATTGCAAGAGTGCCCACTACTGGCGGAATCTTAAATGAAACGCCCCTTCATCACTTGGAATCCAATATTGAGCTGATTTATTATTTACAGTTTTTTTTCCTTATGAATTTGTTTTATGCACCATTAGATAGGCCTCTGTATGTGTGCTTGGGCTATTGGAGAAAATATAAAAAATTACACAAACAAAAATTATAACAATACAATAAACTATAACAGTGTAAAAAAAAAAAGATTTAGGTAGCTACAAGTATTATGTAGTTAAATGTGAAAATAACTCCAATTTATATACTAGAGTTGTGTGGGGGTAAATTTAGTCCAATCTGCTGTGATGTCACAATGCATTGTGGTCTATGGATCTGCCTAAAGTGTACATATTTGAGTATATATGAGACTCACTCCCTCTATCAAAATTGAAGGTTTGAGTGTCTGTCCAAATAAACTTCTCTCACCCACTTCAAAATGGCGACAGGGATTCCCTCAAGGGGAAGTTCTTAGGGAAGTTCACCAGTGTATGTAAATGCAGCCATAGGGTAGGCTACTTCTCAAAACTCATGTGGATGCTTCCTCATTTCCTCATTCCTCAGTTATAATGTTAGGATAGCATTAATATGACTGCTATCTGTCACAGGAACACTAGCTATTTGTGTAAATTAACTCTGACCAACATGTCAGCAGAAATCAGAAGGATAAACCAGTGTTTTGATGACATAAGCAGTTACTTTGGAATTGGAAAACCTCATTTTTATTCATTAAGTTTATTTAACAAAGTTCGGGAGAAGCACATTCAGATAATTTAACCAATCAGCACAAGAGGACGCCTATATACAGCCGTCTCTCACCTCTGTCCCACAACAGTTTTCTAGGATCCCTCCATGATCCCAAATTTCAAGCTCTTTATCTGTTTACTATGCACGTGTAAACTCGTGAAATGGTAGCAAGGGACATGCTAAAATTACCTTTATCAGGAGGAAACACATGGGAGTGTTGTCAAAACGAAACCATCTGAGGAAGGACAAAGAGGAAGTTACAGTCCTCGAACAATTTTCTGTAGAACACACTTTGCTGACCTGTAAGCCGTCAAAATGACTTTAGTATTAAGGTATTGTGGTGTATTTACTGGTGGTAGAATCTATTTGCAGATAATATCTCACCCCTAAATGACATGTAAGCAAAAAGAACTGTGATTTTGGTTACTTTACATTCTTACTCTCATATTGTATTTTCTAACGGAGCCTGTTCAATAAGAATAAGCACCAATATGGCCTAGACTTTATGCTGTTAGTTGAAAGCCTGCCTAAGTAAAATTAATGTAAATGAAACAAGCTTGGGTCAGTGGTGTTAGCAATATATCTTACCAGAAGAGGGCAGCATTTGACCTGTTTTAGGTTGTCTGGGCTTTGAGTGTCATTGCTTTGGGCAAAGAGCTTCCAAACAATGGTGACTTTGATAGTCAATTAAGCAGTGGTGGAGGAAGTACTGAATCTCAGTACTTAAGTAAAAGTACAAATAACCAGAGACATATTTACTTTTGTAAAAGTAGAAGTACCACTATGAAAACCCTACTTAAGTAAAAAGTACCTGATTTTAAATGCACTTTTAAGTATTAAAAGTACTTGCATAACAATTGATTCTCTTAATGTCTATATTCTAATAATTAGGGCTGTAACAATATGCAATATGAAACCGAAATCGCGACTCAGATCCACGAACCTGTGTCGCGGTGTGAGAAGGCAGAATCGTGAAACACCCCTTATTTGAAGTTAACATTATACAATACGTAGACCTACACCACAAAACTATTTGAGGATAAATTCTTTAAAATTGGGCAATTCCAGCGTTATGGACGTGACATTTGCAGTAAAAACTTGAAATATAAATTCTCAGAAAATGCATTTCATACATATTGAAACTGTTTATATAGCCTATCCATACTCCCTTAATAAAAGAACCAGACATTAGAAAAATGTCAGTCTACACATGCATTTTATATTTAATATGAGGGAAATAGGCTACACATGCGTTACGGACGTGACACAAAAAAATCTTTTAACTTTTAACAAAAGTAATACTACCCACTGGATGAAGAAGGGTAGGCTCTCCACAGAACAAAATATTTTTTTTTTTAATTTTTCGTGTTCACATTTATAAGGAAAAAACAATGTTACGTGACAGTTCTCCGTTTACGGATGTGAGCGCTCTGAAAGCAGCACTAAAAGACTGCTTTAAAAATTTCACAGAGACCTCAAATAGAAAGCACAAAGCCTTTCTTTAAAGTGAATTTCGTTTTGTATTAATTGTCTCTTAATTTTAATCAATGTTTCATCAACCAATTGCCTGAATTTAATAAATAAGAAGTAAATATAATAGACAATAGATAATCACGACAACACCGGCGCGTGAACTGGAGCTCGTCTCATAAATGGTAGCCTACTTGCCTCAAGACCTGAGAAATATATCTATAGAAAGCTTGAAATGTCTACTTTTAAACAGAGCAATTCAAAACGAAAGAAAACAGACTGCTCTCTGCTTATGTAATCCGTATGAAATGTGCATTTCTCTCTGGCACGTTCACTACTGCGAAGATCGCGAGTCAGCATCATCAACTTCATCTTTGCAGCCGACACTGACACAGAAAACACTTGTTTATTAATAAACAATTAAAATGTCTCCTTGCTAAATTTTACATATTCATTCATTACTTTTGCCGGTTCTTTGTGACAGCTTTTAGGTGCTTTATTGGCAGCGCCATGCACCCTTACATGTTACATGAACGCGTCACCACCGCATCAGCACCGAAAACATGGAGATGTATTTCAATCCCTGTTTTGGCAGGGGGAAAAACTGATCAGAAAATGTAACGAAAATGTAACGAAACGTAGAAATGTAGTGGAGTAGAAAGTATAATAATTGCTGCAAAAAGTAACAAAGTAATAGTCAAAAGTATGCACTATTGATTCTACTTAACTAAAGTACAGATAAGTGAAAAATGTAGGCCTACTTAAGTAAAGTAACGAAGTATTTGTACTTTGTTACATTCCACCACTGCAGTTAAGTGTATTCAGCAGTTGGGTACAAAAAAATGTGTGTGTGTGTTTGTGAGGAATTATCTGAATTTTGTGCACTTGCATATGATCAAGACTCATAATAGTTTTCTATATAAAAGTGTTTTTATAGGCCTTATATGGTGCGGGTCACTTCCCCTCAATGTAGCTATTTTATGACTTTGAAATGACGTGAGCCGCTGTGTTTTACTACAATCCTCACGCTTATTGGCTGCCGCCCCAGTAGATGGGCTTGTAGCATACAGTGTTGCCAACTATGCCAAGTCCGCGGTTTCCCCATGGAATTGGGCTACGTTTACTGTGTTGCCATGGGTTGTTGTTTTTTTTTCAGTCCCCCTCCTAAAAAAACGTGGTGTTTGGTGACGCGAGAAGTCAAACTTAGTCAAACTTTTATCATGCTTTCCCAGCGGAGACAACGGGAAAATTAGTGCATGGTCGAAGAAATGGAAAAGATCTGAGGTAAAAAAGACAGAAAGACTGACATAGACAAAATAACTGAGTGAAAACATTGGTATGGAACACAGGTGGAATGATTTGATGACAAAGAAAATCCCAATTAGTGAACAAGTTTTTTTTTTTTTTTTTTTTTTGATAGGTGAGGGAATTAAATACTGTGTAGACAACTCACTATCAGTGTAATTTAGATAAATCTCAAAAACGAACTACACAAAGAACAACTTACGTTAGCGAGCAACTAGCCTACCAAATGCATATTTAAAAT